>NC_142013.1:59155700-59328200 GCF_049901735.1 Notechis scutatus | reverse complement strand
TCCATTCATAGAGCCAAAGAATTTATCCAGCCATCCACTAGAACAGAGGTTGCCAACTGGTGGGTGGTGGATCACTGGTGGTCCACAAGAAAATTTTGGTGGTCCACAGAGAAATGTCCCCCCCAAAGCACACACCCCCAAAGCAATTAATCCAGGCTGCGCAGGAACACAAGGCTGCGCCGCTCAAATGACCCACAGGAACATAAGGATGCGACACCCACATAGCCCGCCCACCCACTGGCCCCCACCCTTCAGCCGAGCACAAACCTTACCTTGAGTAGAGCCACATGAGCTGGAACTGGAAGGTAAGACCAACAGCAGGGGTGGGAAATCCGCCTCGGGGTGGCTTGCTGACATTGATAGGAAAGTCGGTTCCATAATCCAGAGCTTCACAGTCACAGGACTGGCCCTTTGGTCACCACGGAGCAGCTGCTTCTCCACCCAGGTGCACCAGATGACTCCAGCTGCTTCTCTCTGCTAACAGATGGCCAAGCTATCTGCAAAATCATCTCTCTGGGAGCGCTCGACAGTTTGCAGATAACTTGGCCGCCTGTTAGTGGAGAGAAGCAACTGGAGTCACTCTTGTCTCTTGAGAGCCTGGCCAAAGTTTCCCATGCCACTCGTGCTTCAGTGCTTTAACTCCCAGGGACAGGTGTTTGGCTAAGCTACCTGCAAAATAGTCTCTCTCATGAGGAGTGCTCATGGAGAGAAGCAGCCAGAGTCACTCTCATCTCTCAAGAGCCTGGCCGAAGTTTCCCATGCTGCTTTTGTGAGTGCTCCTCGAGAGAGAGAGAGATGATTTTGCAGATAGCTTGGCCGAACTCCTGTCCCTGGGAGGCAAAGCGTTGAAGTGTGAGTGGCGCAGGAAACTTCAGCCGGGCTCCTCAAGTGAAGGCGGAATGCTGATGCTGTGCAAATGCATGTAGCCCACCCCCCTCTTGCTGCAACAGCACCATTACTTGCCCTGGCCAGCAAGGGTTGTGCTGCTTTTTGCATGTTGCACCACCTGTAAATTTGCATATTACACGTGCCACCCCCTACGGCAGAGATTTCCAACCCCACCATGGGCTGGTCCCATATTCCAGAGCTGCAGTAGTTACAAGGTTGGCCCTTTGGTCATCCCAGAGCAGCTCCTCCAGTCCATGGCAGGCTGGTGCACCTGGGAGGAGGAGCAGCTGCTCCTGGGTGACCAAAGGGCCAGTCCTGTGACTACTGCAGCTCTGGAATATGGGACCAACTTTCCCAGCAACATCAGCAAGCCACTGCCAGTCAAAATTCATATTAGTGGTCTGCGGGATTTAAAATTATGACTTTGGTGGTCCCTGAGATCCAAAAGGTTCACAACCCCTGCACTAGAAAGTCATCACAGAAACCAGAATGGAACAGACCTTCCCAAGCCTGACTGACTCACCTTACCACCAAGCCAAGCCTAACACCACCGAGCAGATATGAAACAGAGGATCCTGAGATGGACCAGTGAAGACTAAAATACTCTTTTCAATTTCTAGGCAGCTGGAAAGACTATGAGGGAAGGGTGGAAATTCATTGTAAGGTTTTCTTTCTTACTTCATTTATGTTGTAATTAGTTAAATGGATTCATGGAGGGATGGCGCTTGGGAGTGGTTGGCACAGCAAGTTTTGAACACTTTGGACTTCTGTCAGGTGGGAGGGAAATTTGCCCAGCATGTTTGTATTGCCTGTATTGTAGAAGTAGCTGCACACACAGTCACACAGTCACACACAGAGACACAAACACACACACATACACACCATTCAGAATCAGACTGAGGCTATCCCCTTCACCTACCTCCACACAAAGCTTTTTCTAGGCTGGTTTTTGCTCTGTGGCACTAAGGCCCAAACAGTCATACCTCTCTGCCAATTTTATGAGGGAGGGGGCATGCCTGTCAGGCAATTCCCTCACTGAAGAAGTAGCAGAAAAGAGATTTCCAAACCCCAAGTCCTGATTGTGAGTCACAAATGATGCTGCCCAGTTGCTCAGTAAGACTGAGTATGTTGCACTGGTGGTCTCATTAGTAGGAGTCCCAGGGCTCATTGTGCACAATTCAAAAATATTAATAGTCTGGATTGCACACTGGTTAGCTTCAATGTGGCCTCATAAACTGTGGATGCACAAAACTAAGAGTTAAGGCAGGTTCAGGAAGTAACCCTTGGAAATGGGCAGCCTGTAGTTATTTAAAGCAAAATCATGGCTGTGAAGAATTTTGGAGCTTGTGCTCGCTTCAAACTTGATTGGAAGCTCACAGAAAGTGACATCAAACATCTGAAAATAATTTTCATAGAAAATTGGATACTGTAATTTTAGCATATTTGCCTTCTCTTGGGAACAAACAGATGTTTGTGTGTGTATGATATCAGCCCAAGATCTCTTGTGGCTGTGCAATGATGCAAGACTAATCCCCAGCTTAATCCCTCTGCCTTGCCTGGTTAGCATTTTCCTAACAGTTTTTCTATTAATAAGATTGTAAGGGAAATCTGAAAATATCACTTCTATTACTTATTCTTCATCCCTCCTTTACTGCTTCTGGTTTTGAGGGAGATGCAAAGTTCTGGCTCTTTGTCAGATTCTAAAAGTGATACTGCCATTCAATTGGGAGAAGGGGAGGGTGTCTTGGATTTGATTCATTGGTATTGCCTGTGACAACTGAAATTTTATAACTTTTATCCTGGTGCCAGAGCTTTTCTCACCTCTTGGGGGGATAGATAGGAGGGAAGACCATGTGGGTTGTTTCACTTTAATAGCTAGCAGAAGTTGGCCATGAGAATGTATGCTTATCTGTTTTCTCAAAGTGACTGGTACAATAACATCTTCACACCTGTGGATTGTCTGAAGGGAGGGGTCCCTACTGCTTTAATTCTACTTGTCTTGCCTAAGGGTAGTCAGACGTTGCTTTGAAAGACGTTGCTTTTACTTCTGCTTAATAAAAGCTTCTTTCTGAAATCGTTCATTTCAAAAGTCTTCACTTTCTTAAGTAAGAAGGAGAGGCAATCCTTACACTCTTGTTCTTATGACATTGTTAATTTTTGTTGTAGTATGATGTTGTTTCTCCATCTTTTTATGGGCCTGCTTCATGTTCTTTGACCTTTTCCCTCTTTTGAAAATATTGCTACAAGAAATAGTTTCATGATTCTTTCTTCTCTAAAACAATTAAGCAAAATGATTTAAGAAGTTTATTGAGATGTGCAGAATCTATTCCAGCACAAAAATGGATTCATACTAGAAACAAAACTTTTGTTCACTTCAAGTTCTTTCACAATATTGATTTGGATGACATTCAAATGTAAAGGTACAACACTGTAACCTAAGTGAATTTTATTTTATACTATTTCCAAGAAGAGCAGTTTGCCCAAGCAAATGTAGGAAAGAACTGACAATTATACCAGTTGAAGTGCAGATTTTATGGTCAATTAATATAAACTCATCACCATTACAGGAATAGTTTATTCCTTATTTTGCAGATAATTCATTTCTCTTTCTCTTATTTTCAGCATGTCCACTATTTGCTTATATCTTTGTATGATAGAAAAAGGTGAGAACATAGATTCTGTTTGAGTTTGCAGCAATCTGACCAACACATGAGTAAATAATTCAGCAGGATTCATTTATAGAAGAAATTTGTTTATATACAATAATATAAAACATGATGCATGTATACAATTACCATGCAGCTCTTGCAACATGGTAGCAAGTACAAGGGCAAGAAGCAGAATCCAGAATCACCAGAATTCAGAAGCTATAATACAAGGACAAAGTAGCTCTTAGATATATATATACAAATCAGCTAACCCATGCCCAGGCTCCGACCTGTCTGAGTCACCAAACAGTCCCCATTGGCTGACCTGTTACCATGTCTATTCCAATTCATGAACTCTTATACACTAACAGATTCCGAGTAAGCCAGTTATGAAAAATCCATACTAAATGTTACTAACATTAAATGATAAATGAGGAATTTTACTGCAAGACAATGGGCTGCTGGTGGCCAGGTGCTAAGGCAGGATTTACCTCAGACCCTCATTCATTCTCATAATCTTCTTCCTTCCTTCCTTCCTTCCTTCCTTCCTTCCTTCCTTCCTTCCTTCCTTCCTTCCTTCCTTCCCTCCCTCCCTCCCTCCCTCCCTCCCCTCCCTCCCTTCCTTCCTTCCTTCCTTCCTTCCTTCCTTCCTTCCTTCCTTCCTTCATTCTTTTTCCTTTCCTTCATTCTTTCTTTCTTTCTTTCTTTCTTTCTTTCTTTCTTTCTTTCTTTCTTTCTTTCTTTCTTTCTTTCTTTCTTTCTTTCTTTCTTTCTTTCTTTCTTTCTTTCTTCTTCCTTCCCCTTTCCTTCTTTTTCCTTCCTTGCTCTCTTTCCTTCTTTTTCCTTGGATGCTCAAATGCAAAAGGGAAACCATTCCTCACTTTGTGATCAAATGCCACTTTTGCTAATAATTTGTGGTCACATAAGACTGAGAACAAACTAGGCTCAGTTTATCCCATGCTTGCATTTCGTGGGGGCTTACCAGACTATAGGGTAGTACAGCAAAACTGTCAAAATTATGGGAGAGAGAGAGTGATCTTCAGCCAAGCTGCTGGCAGCGGCACGGGCAGTAGGAGCCAGATGAGCGAAGAAGCACTGGGGGGGGAGTACGAAGTAAGGCAGGGAGAATGTGGAACTGCCCCCCCCCCATGCCCCCCACTGGATTACCTGGGCATCCTGCCAGACAGGCACTGAAGCACCACAACTGCCACTGGAGAGAGAGAGAGAGAGAGGAGGAGGAGGAGGAGGAGGAGGAGGAGGAGGAGGAGGAGGAGGAGGAGGAGGAGGAGGAGGAGGAGGAGGAGGAGGAGGAGGAGGAGGAGAGGAGGAGGAGGAAGAGGAGGAGGAGGAGGAGGTGGGAGTCCTCAAGATATCTTCCATAACTTATACCTTTTGCATCCTAACTATTGCATCTTGCTGCCATGCTATACTATTTCTTTCGGCTGTCATTAGCAATGGGGGGAGGGGGGAACTTGGAGGGGAAGAGAACTGGAGCTGTTTTGCATTCCTTTGCTGTGGGTAGCAAGGGGAGGGGGGTATAATAATTCTTGTCTTTAACTTTCCATTTCTTGGCTAGCTTCTATCCCCTTTTGCGCAGCTGCGAAGTTTTATCAAAATATGTCAAGGTCAACGGACAGAGACCTCATCACCACCTGAAGATGGCCACATGATCATATTCAGAACTTTTAATTGGAAGAATCATTTGGACTTTGGAGGGTGGGAACAATTCCATTCCTTTGTATATGTGATCTGCGTGCCAATTTCTCAGATTCGGAATTAAATCTGTAGCTTCCACTTTGATTTCCAGTAAAAGGATAACTTTGCTCTAACCCATGGAGTCTGAGTATCTTGGATTTTGAAGGGAGCACACACTGACATTATTCCGAATCTCCCCATCAGCCCACCCAGAGAAAATATCAACTTTTCTTCCGAGGGGGTTTCACATCATGTCATCTCCAGCCAGCGATGAAGATGACCAGGGAGCTGCGGGGGGGCAGCCGATGCTGCTACCAGAGATGCCAGCTGCCAACCTGCTGGCCGACCTTACTCTGGAAGAAACCCCAGCTGAGATGCCCAGATGGTCGTTAGGGGTTGGATGGAGAGACCCTGAAGACCCCCCCTCCTGGGATCACTGTAAGTCGAAGAGGCGCGAGGGAATGGCTGTGGCAAGAGAGGGAGGAGATGGAATGCAGGCTGGATCAAGCCGGGAAATTCCTTATGGACGTTTCTGAGAAGCCCGGCATGGCTCCAAGGTATGAGGGGGAAGGGGGAGCGAGTTCAGCCTGGGGAAGTCAAGCTGCCCCCACCCCTCTAGCCCAGCCTACGCCAGCGCAGCCGCCCGCCGCCACCCGGGGAGCCCCAGCAATAGGCGTGATTCCTGGGAGATGCCACCTGCCCCCGTTAGATGTGAAGTTTGGAGGAAATCCCAAGGATTTGGGTTTTTTCCTGGTACAAGTCGGGAGCTATATGGCAGAATTTGAAAGGGAGTTCACCTCTGAAGCAGCCAAAGTGAGATGTGTTACCAGAACCCTGGAAGGGATGGCAGCAGACTGGGTGGTGACTTTGTACAATGATAACTCCCCCCAACTGCGGAGCCTCAATGTTTTCATGGCTGCATTGAGGAGGAGGTTTGAGGACCCTCTGGCGGAGAGAAGGGCCAGGATCAGACTGAAAACCATAACACAAGGGGGGAGATCGGTTGCTGAGTACACCCAAGAGTTCAGACAGCTGGCATACCACATCCGAGGCTGGTCCCAGGGGGCCCTGATAGAAGCCTACAAAGATGGCTTAAATGAAGGTATCTACCACATGTGCATCTCCAGAAGGGATTCATATGATTTGCAGTTGTGGTACTTGCTAGCGGAAGAAGTGGAAATAGATCTAACCCGAAGCAGATGCAGAGGAGGCCCCGTATGGAGCAAACTGCTTCCCCCACGTCTCTGAGAGACCCCTAACCCTCGAAAAGGAGGGGTGATGGCAAGAGCCAAATCCACTGCCTGTTTTCATTGTGGGAAGGAGGGCCACTGGATTGTGGATTGCCAGATCAAGCTGGACCCAAAGGGAGTGCGGGGCCCAGGGAGGAAGCCCGAAACCCCCCCCAACCAAGCCTCGCGAAACCGGGCTAAAGATAGGGGAGGTTGTAGAGGTCGCCCCTCCAGCGGGAGAGGAGCTGGGACCTCCAACTCCCCTCGACGAGAGTGAGAGCGACTCGGAAGATGACGTCCCGGTAAGTCCTAACCAAGGGCCCATGACCATCCCAATAAAATTAAGGGTGCCCACCTCAGGGACTGAGGGGGAGATGTTGGCCCTACTGGACTCGGGGTGCACGAGGTGCGTGATTAGCATGAAAGTAGTCAAGGATATGAGCATCGGACTGAGAACTTTAAGAACGCCCATATCCTTCTGCCAACTGGATGGATCTGTGGCGGGAGGTTGCCCTGCACGTTTTATAATGGAACCCCTAGAGATGACCATGGGCACCCACCACGAGACCCTGTGTTTTATTGTGGCCCCTGGGATGGAGCAGCCCCTAATATTGGGATTGCCCTGGCTTCGGAAGTGGAATCCCCATGTGAACTGGAGAGAGGGGTGGATACGGATCTGCACCGATCGGCGACCAGAAGGCGAGGAGCAATCCCACCCGGAAGGGGAGGAGAAATCCCATCCGAAGCTTCAAAGCCCGGCTGAGACAGCTTCCGCAGGTGCCGAGCACGTGGAGGGGGAGGAGAAAATCCCGAAGGAGTACTGGGACTTAAGAGAGGTGTTTAGCGAAGAGGCCTCGGATGAGCTCCCCACTCATCGGTCAACCGATTGTAGTATTGAATTTCTACCGGGGGTGACGCTCCCAAAACCGAAGCTGTATTCGATGACACCACGGGAGCTGGAGGAATTGAGATCGTTTATCGACAAGAACTTGAAACGTGGTTTCATCCAACCCGCTAGACCTCGAGTGGTGGCCCCTGTGATGTTCCGCGAGAAGAAGGATGGCTCCAAATGCTTGGTGGTTGACTACCGAAACCTGAACGCAGTGTCCGTGGAGAACGTGTACCCCTCCCTCTGATGAAGGACATGTTAGCCCACCTGGCCAAAGGGAAGATTTTCACGAAGTTGGACTTGAGAGAGGCGTACTACCAATTCCGAATTAAAGAGGGAGATGAGTGGAAAACTGCGTTCAACTGCCCGATGGGTTGTTTCCAGTTCAATGTTCTCCCTTTTGGCCTACAGGGGGCACCAGCCGTTTTCATGCAAATGATCAATCAAGTGCTCCACAAACATTTATACAAGGGGGTTCTGGTCTACCTTGATGATATCCTTATCTACACGGAGACTAGAGACGAACATGTGAAACTGGTACGCTCCGTGCTGCACAAACTGCGGGCTGCCAAATTGTACGCCAAACTGTCCAAATGTGAATTCCATCAAGAAACAATCGACTACCTGGGATATCGTATCTCACCCGAGGGCATTGAGATGGACCCAGAGAAGGTGCGAGCCATATTGGACTGGGCCCCACCGAGAACCCGAAAACAGCTTCAAAGTTTCCTTGGATTTGCTAACTTTTATCGGCAATTCATCCCGTCTTTTGCTAAAGTAGCCATGCCCATCACCAACCTCCTAAAGACAAAGGGGAAATGAAACCAAAGCCCAGCCAACCGTTGAATTGGTCCATGGAGTGCCAAGCTGCTTTTGAAAAGCTAAAAAGACTATTTGCTGCAGGACCAGTGCTGAAACACCCAGACATGGACGCCCCTTTCGTGATCCAAGCTGGTGCGAGCGATGTGGCTGTGGGGGCGGTCTTACTTCAACTAAACGAGAAGGGGACACTACAACCATGCGCTTACACCTCCCGTAAATTAACTGACACTGAAAGGAGATGCGCTGTTTGAGAGAAGGAAGCTTTTGCAGTCCGTTGGGCCTTACTAACTTGGAGACATTTTTTGGAAGGAGCGAAGCACCCATTTGAGGTATGGACTGACCATAAGAATCTGGAGGCCTTAAAAACACCTCGCAAGTTATCCCCTAAGCAAGTTAGGTGAGCTCAGTATTTCAAGCGATTCAATTTCTCTCTGAAATACATCCCAGGAGGAAATTTTTTTATGGCAGATGCCTTGTCTAGAATGCCTCAATACAACAGTGTTCGTAAAGAAGTGATAAGGCCGATCGTGTCAACCACACAGTTGGCTGCTCCAGTGGTTACCAGAGCGCAAAAGAGGAAACAAGAGAGGGATCTGTCCAGTGACCTGATGGAACAATTTAAGGAGGCCTTGAAAACGGATGAGTGGTTCCTGGCAAATACGAATAACTGCACCGTCCGTGATGGTTTAGCCTGGGTAGGTGCGAAATTGTACGTACCACAAACCCTGAGAAGCCAGGTGTTACAACAAACTCATGACTCCAAGGCAGCTGGTCATTTTGGGTTTGTGAAGACCCTATATCTGGTGAAACGGCAGTTCTGGTGGCCTTCGTTGAAAAAGGACATTGAAACTTATGTAGCGAGCTGTCCAGTTTGCACCTCAGCAAAAAGACCTCCTGGTAAACCACCAGGTCTGTTGCAAGATGTGGCTAGGCCAACTGCTCCTTGGAGGGAAATTTCCATGGACTTTATAGTAGACTTACCCGAGAGCACCGGGCACACAGTCATCTGGGTGGTGACCGATTTGTTCTCCAAACAAGCATACTTTATACCTTGCTCCAAGATTCCCTCGGTGAAGTCACTGGCCAGATTGTTCATTATACATGTCTATAGGCTGCATGGTGTCCCTGAGCGTGTAGTTTCGGACCGAGGGGTCCAATTTACCTCGAACTTCTGGAGGGAATTTTTGAAGTTAATAGGCTCCACCCAGGGCCTAAGCTCTGCCCATCATCCCCAAACTAATGGGGCCTTGCAAGAGAACTAACGGGGTGCTGGAGAAATATCTCAGGTGTTACATAAACTATCAGCAGGACAACTGGGTGGATCTACTGCCATTGGCGGAGGTGGCATATAACAACTCTGTCCACAGCAGTACTGGATTTACCCCCTTCAAAGTGGCAACGGGGCAAGATTTTGTGCCCATACCTGAACTTCCTTGTGAAAGACCCAATGTCCAGTCATTGGACGACTGGATATCTCAACTTCAACTCAATTGGCCGGTCGCTCATAAAGCTTTGGACGAGGCGCACCAATCTCATAAGAAATTTGCTGACAGGAAGAGAGCCCCGCAGAAGTCTTACCAAGTGGGTGACAAAGTGTTCCTCTCAACTAAATATTTGCAGACCACCCAGAAATCGAAGAATTTGGGTCCTAAGTATGTGGGTCCTTTCCCTATTGAGCGGATTGTAAATCCTGTGACTGTTCAATTGACTCTACCAAAAAGTCTTCGTCATATTCATCCAGTTTTCCACGTGAGCTTGTTAAAACCCGAACATACCTGTACATTAAGACCGACCCAGACTGATCCCCCCGTACCATTGTTGATTGAGGGTGAATAACATTTCGAGATTAAAGAGATTTTAGACTCTCAGAAATGGAGGGGTCGCCTCCAATATCTTGTAGCTTGGAAACATTTTCCTCCATCCTATGCTGAGTGGGTAAATGAGAAAGACATTAGGGCTCCTGAACTGCTCCAGAACTTTTATGCAAAATACCCTGATAAACCATAGTAGTGTATGCAATTGTTAACATATTTTTATGTTATTTTCTCTTACAGGGACTAATGTCCTTTTTCTAGGGGGTCCGAATGTCAGCCTCAAGATATCTTCCATAACTTATACCTTTTGCATCCTAACTATTGCATCTTCTCTGCTGCCATGCTATATACTATTTCTTTCGGCTGTCATTAGCAACGGGGGGAGGGGGGAACTTGGAGGGGAAGAGAACTGGAGCTATTTTGCATTCCTTTGCTGTGGGTAGCAAGGGGAGGGGGGTATAATAATTCTTGTCTTTAACTTTCCATTTCTTGGCTAGCTTCTATCCCCTTTTGTGCAGCTGTGAAGTTTTATCAAAATATGTCAAGGTCAACGGACAGAGACCTCATCACCACCTGAAGATGGCCACATGATCATATTCAGAACTTTTAATTGGAAGAATCATTTGGACTTTGGAGGGTGGGAACAATTCCATTCCTTTGTATATGTGATCTGCGCGCCAATTTCTCAGATTCGGAATTAAATCTGTAGCTTCCACTTTGATTTCCAGTAAAAGGATAACTTCGCTCTAACCCATGGAGTCTGAGTATTTCTTTCTTGGATTTTGAAGGGAGCACACACTGACAAGGAGGAGGAGGAGGAGGAGGGCTTTCCAAACTCTCTCTGTTTGTGTGTGTATGTGTATGGGAGAGAGAGCATGCAATCCCTGCTTTAGTTGGAACATTTAAGCAGTGGTGGCAGGGGAAGGGGGCAGAAGCCATTTTTCTCCTCATCCTCCCCACTGAAGCAGTGGCAGCCACCTAATGATTGCCCTCTCCCCAACCAACCAGCCAACATTGCCTGGTGGGCTGGATGCAGGTGTGGGCTGGATGCAGGTGTGATGGGCCTGGCCCCACAGTGCTTTCCCGCACAGTTGAAGGCTTCATTCAGTCTTCAAATAGTAAGGCTAGCCGTGGAATTGGAATCAGCTGGTTGCAGGAACCAACGCTGTCTGTGGCCTTGGTGCACTGCTCAGTTACTGTCAGATGGTGCTCCATTCAAAATCCAAGAAAGAAATACTTAGACTCCATTAATTAGAGAAAAGATATCTTTTACTGGAAGTCAAGTGGTAGCAACAAAAGAATTCTGAATCTGAGAAAATGAGCGCGTAAATCACATATACAAAGTGATGTCAACGTTCCCACCCACAATAGTTCAATTTGTTCATCCAATAAAAAGTTGTGTATAACATCATGTGGGCATCTCCAGGTGGTGATGAGGCCTCTGTCCGTTGACCTTGACATATTTTGATAAACAGCTGCAGCTGTGCATAGCATAGGACAGAAGCCTAAGCAAGAAACTTCCCCCCCAACTTATACAGTTCTGTTTTGTAAAACCTCCAGCTTACTTCCCATAACCATTCCCCCCTCCTCCCCCCGTTACTTATGACAGCCGAAAGATGCAATGCAAAGGAAGAAAATCTTGAAGGCTGACAGTTACCTGGGCCAGCCTTACTGTTTGAAGAGGCTGGGCCCTTCACACCCGCATCCAGCTTGCCAGAGTTCACTGAGCCGGGGAAGTAATGAGACCCTGTCCCATAGAGCCTGCTGCAGCTTGGGTGGGGAGGATTGCACATTCTCTCTCTCATACAAACACACACACAAGGTTTGGAGAGCCGCCCTCCTTTCTCTCTCTCCCTCTCCATCCCCCCTCCCTCTCCCCCCCCTCTCTGCAGTGGCAGTTGTGGCGTTTCAGTGCCTGTGTCATGCCCTTGGTAGAGTCGGACTCTGAGGGAGAGGAGGAACAACTGACAGGGAGTGGAGGTATGGCTCCAGAGGTTGTGGAGGAGGCTGGGGAAGGGCAGAGGCCAGCTGGGCAGTCAGAGGAAGAACCAGGCCCATCCCCTCTGCATCCTAGAACAGGCAGGGAGGAACAGAGAAGGAAACAACTTGGCTTGAGATAGAGGAGGTGGCCATGATCCTCCTCATTGGTTGCAGCTGGGGAGACTAGTATATATATAAGAGAGATGATTACAACACAGCGTTGCCAGAAGCAAAGCGTGTTTTATTTTGGGCTGAAGTTATCTTGGTTGGCGTCCTTCCAACAGACTGTGCCTTGTTATCTCCTTGAATTTGGTAATTACTTATCCTATTCCATTGTGGAAATTTTGGCATTGTAATTTATTTGTTTTTTTAAATTTCATCTCTATCTGCTCATTAAGTTCGGAGTGTATTGCTTTCTTTTGAAGACTATTTTTGAGTACATTTTATCTCCAACTGAGAATTATTGAACAGTGGAGCCAAATTGGAGGCATTAAAAGACATTTATTTACGTTTTGGATTTTGTTATGTTTGTGTTACACTCCAGGTCATCACAGCCTGTCTGACAGGGTGCTCAGGTAAGCCAGTATGGGGCATGTGGGGGTGACTCTGCAACCCGCCTCCTTGCTTTGTACACCACCCCCAACCACCTCGCATTGTGGCCATCACTCCAGTGCATTGCTCAGCCACCTACTATTACGGAGGTGAGCAAGGAGAAGTAGTGGTGAAGAATGAAGTAATGCAAAGGGGGATGAAGGACAAAGCAAGGTAGGGGATGCAGAGCTGCCCCACCCCATCTTACCTTCAGCCAGGCCAGCCAGGCCAAACCCTTACCCCTGCCACTCAGGCAACCACATCCCTTCACTAAACGTTCCAGCTCCTTTCTCCGCCACCACATGCAGAGCAACTAAAGTGGGACTACAGTAAAAAAAATAGTTCAGACCTTCCAACTTCTCATACACAAAAAAAGACCTTGTGAGGTTGGAAGGACTGAACTATTTTTTAGTTCCAAAAACTACTTTAGTTTCCCTGCATGCATGCCAGGATGGTGTGAGCTGGGCTGAAGTTTCACAGGTCAGACCCTTACAGTTTCCTGGATGGCCATGCAGACCAGATTTGGCCTCATCGTGGGCCAGATTCAGCCCACAGGCCTTGAGTTTGACACCCCTGTTCTAGAAAATTGAACTGTACTTCAGGACAAACTATGATAGTTTTTGTTTTGGAAAGAAAGACCTGTGTTGACAAGAATGTCATCATTTTCTTTGCTAATTGTGCTATGTATAAAAAATATCTGTTGTTTTAAACAGTGCTTTTACTCTGTCTGCTCAGCCATCTGCTGTTCCCATTCATTCCTTCAATAACAAAACATTGCATATTATATTACATGCATTTCCAAGGCAACTGTATGATGAAATAAATATTGTATGATGATTTCATGAAGCAAACACTTAGAAAAAAGTACATTCAAATGCTGATACTGAAATAGGTTTCTACCCATTGTTTTTTAAGCTTTGTAAAAAATTATTTTATATTTACAATTATTCCATCTTTCATTTCAACAATGTGTCGACTGGGTACACATGTCTTGTGCTAACAATGATAATTAATACTTTTCTTACCAATATAACAACAGTCACATTTTCTTTATAACCATTATTTCATGTCTATTATCTTTATAAGAATCTTAACTTATTTTTCTATATATTCATGTACTCTATTTTAACTTGTTTTGTTTTCCAACCATTGATAACATAGATCCCATACAATGTAATATTCAGTTTCTTCTTTTTCTTTAATTGCCAGTGTTAATCTATTCATCTCTGCACGTTCAAATATTTTCTCAATCACTTTTCCCTCTGCCGGTATCTTATCACTTTTCCAATTCTGAGCAAATACAATCCTAGCTGCTGTTAATACATGAATGTACAGTATGTTTCTTCTTTGCTATAACATTCAGGTACCATCCCTAATAAAAATATTTCAGGTTTCAAATCTATATGTTGC
Source organism: Notechis scutatus (assembly GCF_049901735.1). NCBI lineage: Eukaryota > Metazoa > Chordata > Lepidosauria > Squamata > Elapidae > Notechis > Notechis scutatus. The sequence goes on along the minus strand of NC_142013.1, from coordinate 59,314,234 downwards.
TTTGTCATTTTTTCCAACCGTGTGTGTATTTTTGTCCAATATCTTTTAGCTTCTACGCATGTCCACCACATATGCTAATATGTTCCTGGGTGTCTGGTGGCACTTCCAGCATTTGGCTGATTTATCTTTAAACATCCTTGCCAGTTTTGCTGGTGCAAAGTGCCATCTATAAAACATCTTGTATAAATTTTCTTTATATGTTGTCGATATTGTTAATTTATAATTTCTTTCTCATAACTTCTGCCATTTATCTAAATCTATGGTATACCCAATTTTTTTTGCCCATGCTATCATCATTTTCTTTACTTGCACTTTATTTATTTTTTATTTATTTATTTGATTTGTCAATCGCTTACAAGATAATAGGTATAAGTATATACATAGTTATGAATACATGAAATGGGTACATATAAGAAAAATAAAAGAAACAATAGGACAGGGACGGTAGGCACGTTGGTGCGCTTATGCACACCCCCTACAGACCTCTTAGGAAAGGGGTGAGGTCAATAGTTGACAGTCTAAGATTAAAGTTTTGGGGGTTTGGGGAAGAAACCACTTCTAACTTAACACCTAGTAAATAACAATTCAGTTTTTTGATCAACTTGTCTTCTTTTCCAGTTAATATTTTATCCAGCTCTGTCAACTCCTTATAGATACCTTCAGCGTTAACATCTTTTTCATATCTTGATTGTATTTGCATATATGAACACCAATGCATGTCAACCCCTCATTCATGAAATTCTTGTTTGGTTTTGAGTTCACCCTTTTCATTCAATATATTCTTATACCTAACAATAGTTCCCATTTTACAAATATTTGGGTGTATAAGTGCTTCCATTGTTGATAACCAGACTGGAATTTTCAAATAATGTTGTTCTCTAGTTTTTTTCCCATGTTAACAACAAAGCATTCCTAACGAATTATCTTTGGAAGTAACCATGTATCTTACTTCTCCCATACCATAAAAAAGCATGCCAGCCCAATTGCAAATCATGTCCCTCCAACATCAATAATCTTATGTTTCTTAATGTAATCCATTCTTTCATCCAAGTTAATACCATAGCCTGATAATATATTTCTCAGTTAAGTAATCCAAACCCTCATTTGTTTCTCGCATTCTATAGCATTTTAAAATTAATTCTTGCTTTCTTCCCTTGCCATGTATATTTCAACACTATTTTGTTAATATCTTCAAAGTATTTTTCTCCAGTTTTATCAGAATTGTTTGAAACAGATACAACATTTGTGGTAGTATATTCATCTTAATTGCTGCAATTCTTCCTATTAGTGCTAACTGCATATTGCACCCTTGTTTTGTTCCCTTCTTAATGTTAATTTTTTTCAGTCAATTCTCCATTTACCATCACATTTGCATATTGTTTTTAGTATATTGTCTTAATCATTTTAATAAACCTTTCCCCAAATTCCATTTCTTCCATTTGTGCCAGCATAAACTGCCAGTTCACTTTGTCAAATGCCTTCTGCACGTCCAAGAATATCAATGCTTTTCTGGATGTACTTCATAATATTCCAAAGTGTTCAGAAATAATCTCATATTGTCTTTTATTTGTCTCTTAGGTAAAACCCATTTTGGTCTGGATGTATAAATTGGTTTTAAAAAAAATCTCTGTAGTCTTTCTGCCTTTATTGAAGCAAATATTTTATAATCCAAATTCAGCAATGATATTGGTCTATAATTTTTATTCTGTTGTAAATCAGTATCATCTTTTGGAATAAGAGTGATGTAAGCTTCCATCCATGAATTAGGTATTTTTGCCTCCATCAGTACTTCATTTACCACTTCTAATAATGTATTGCTCAAAGAGTCCTGCAGGGTTTTATACAACTCTGCTGGTAGACCATCTTCTGGGCCTGGTGTTTTCCCATTATTTTGTCTTTTAATTGCTTATGTTAATTCCATCATTGTAATTCTTTCCTCTAACATTGTTTTAATTTCTTCTGGGACTTTGGGTAGTTCTGCTTTTTTAAAATATTCTTTGATTTCTCCTCCTCTTATTTGTTCTTGTTCATATAGTTCCCCATACAATTTTTGGACTATTTCTTTTTTAATCTTCATTTCTATAACAAAGGTTACCTTTAATCATCTGTTAGGTACTTTGTGAAGCAAGTGCTGAGAAAACATTTATCCATAAAGCTCTATGTGAAGCTGTCAAAATGCGAGTTCCATAAGACTGCTCTAGACTACCTGCACTATCGAGTGTCAAACCAGGGAATTGAAATGGACCACGGAAAAGTGAGAGCCATGTTAGATTAGCAGCCCCCTCGCACTCACAAGCACCTTCAGTGCTTCCTATGGTTTGCCAATTTCTATAGACAATTCATCCCCTCCTTTGTGGAGGTAGCCCTCCCTTTAACAGAATTGCTAAAGACTGGCCCTTCTCCTACCAAATTGAAATCTAACTAACTGCTCACTTGGACTATGGGCTGTCAAAAAGCTTTTGAAAAACTAAAGTGCTTATTTGCAGAGGAACCCATCCTTCAACATCCAGATCCAAATAAGCCATTTATAGTCCAAGCCGATGCCAGTGATGTGGTGGTGGCCGCAATTCTGTTTTGAAAGAACCCCCACGGCCAACTATTGCCCTGTGCCTATGTGACTAAAAAGCTAACTGACATGGAATGCAGATGGGCAGTTTGGGAAAAGGAGGCTTTTGCTGTACAATGGGCTCTCCTTTCCTGGAGGAATTTCCTCAAAGAAGCTAAGGAGCTATTCAAGGTATGGACTGATCACAAAAACCTTGAGGCTCTGAAAACTCCCCAAAAACTTTCCCCCAAATAAGTTTGCTGGGCTCAATAATTTAAGTGCTTTAATTTCATCCTAAATTCCGGGGGGGAGGGGGGGGACTTATTAGCTGATGCTTTGTCCAGAAAACCTCAATTTGACAGTCGCCAAGAGGAGATAGTACATGCCATGATTTCAGAAACCCAACCAGCAGCCTAAGCAACCACTCGAGCCCAAGCCAAGTGCCATTCTGACCTCCCTGAAGATAAGTTGACAACAGATTTAGAAGCAGCACTTTTGACCAATCTGTGGTATGCTGAGAATCTGATTTGACTTTAAGGGAGGGATTGGCCTGGAAAGGGAACAAATTATATGTGCCTAGTAATATGAGACTAATGATATTAAAATTAAGTCATAGCTCTTGGCTAGGGGACCACTTTGGATTTCTGAAAACCCTAATCTGGCTAGGAGACAGTTTTGGTGGCCAAAAATGAAAACTGATGTAGAGAACTATGTAAAAAGTTGTGCGATTTGTGCCACAATGAAAAATAGACCTGTCCTCATGCACAGAGATACTGGCAAAAAATTAGGTCATGGTTAGAGGAAATTATGAAACAGAGAGTGAAATTTAAACCAGAAATCTTTTTATTAGGAATGTTAGAACGCAACATGTACAGAAAATACCAATATTTGATGTTCCATATCATAATGGTGGCCAGAATTTCTTTCGCCCAAAATTGGAAGCAGGCTATGACTCCCCCAGAAGCCACAATTATTAATTAGATATATCAATGCACAGAAAGGGATAGATTAACAAAGTTATTGAAGGATAAAGAAGTAGAATATTATAAAATATGGGATGTTTGGTACAAATGGATAAGAATAAGGCGCAAAGGCATCAAATGATCTATGTAATACTATAAAACTATAAAACAATAAGGTTTTTGTGTAAATAAATGTATATATGTATGTATGTATGTATGTATGTATGTATGTATGTATGTATGTATGTATAAATTGCCTAGAATGATGAAGAATCAAATACAGAGATGTATAACACATTAATCGAAGATATTTACAATGTAAACACTGTTATAGTAACATTGTAAAGTGCAGAAATTTGTTTTTAAATGTTAAAATGTTGAATAAATAAATTTATTTTAAAAAAAGAAAAATAGACCTGGGAAACCATCTGGATTTCTCCAACAAGTGGTGGTACCTACAAAACCACAGGAAGTGATTACAATGGATTTTATTGTTGAACTCCCAGAGAGTTGGGGAAATACAGTAATTTGGACTGTCATAGATTTGTTCTCCAAACAAGCCCACTTTACCGCTTGTAATGGGCTGCCTTCTGCCAAAAAGCTGGCAAAAATTTTCATGAAGCATATTTGTCAGTTTCATGGAGTGCTGTGAAGAATAATGTCAGATCAAGGTGTCCAATTTATTGCTAAGCTCTGGAAGGAGTTCTTAAGGTCCATTGGATCTTCCCAAGGGCTTAGCTCTACTTTTCATCTGGCAACGAACAGATCTGAAGAACGCATGAACGCTATGGTGAAGCAATATATTAGATCAGGGGTCGCCAACCTTTTGGACCTCAGGGAACACCAAACTCATAATTTTAAATCCTGGGGACCACTAATATGAATTTTTACTGATGGTGGTTTGCTGAAGTTGGTGGGAGAGAGAGTGAGAGAGAGAGAGATCTGATCTAACCTCTCTCTCTCTCTCCCTCTCTCTCTCTCCCTCCCTCTCTCTCTCTCTCTCTCTCTCACACACACACACACACACACACACAAACACACACACACACAAAAACACACAGAGGCAGGGGTGGGATTCAAATTTCTTAACAACCAATTCTGTGGGCATGGCCTAATTTGTGGGTGTGGTTTGGTGGTCATGTGACTGGCTGGGCATGGCTTGTATGTAAATATTATAAATATTTATGTAAATATTGAATTTTTTATATAAAAAATAGCAACTTTTACCCAAAATCAGGCAAAGCAGGAAGGCAGATTGAGTTGCTCACAGAACCACAGATTCATTCAGAGATTTATCTTTCTGCCATCAGCTACCTGCACTGAATAACAGAAACTTCAGTCCTAAGGAAGGTTTGGTTCTGCTTAAAAGCAGAGCCGAAGATCTAAAGATTAACTAGAAAGCAAGAAATGCAACAATTTTCTGCTTTGTGGCTAATCTAAATCTCCCGGCACAGCAGAACAGCTGATGGTCAAGGTTAAAAAAGGAAAAATAGCAACTTAGCAGGCAAGTTTGCCAGGTAAGGAGTGAGTGGGTAGGGTGGGGGGTTCCCATGGGTGCAGTCTTGTGTTCCCTTACAGCCTGGATTAATTGCTCTGGGGGGTGCTCTGGGAGTGACATTTCTCTGCGGACCACCAAAATTTTCTTGCAGACCACCAGTGGCCCATGGCCCACTGGTTGGCCACCACTGTATTAGATGCTATGTAAATTATCAGCAGGAAAACTTGATGGATCTATTGCTGTTCACTGTAGTGGCTTACAATAATGCAATACACAGTAGTACTGGACTAACTCCTTTCCAAATTACTACTGGCATGGACTTTGTTACCATGCCCAAATTGCCTATGGAACCACCAATGTCCATGTGCCTAACAGAATGGATGGACTCTTTAAAAAAGGGATGAGAAAATACCAAGAAAGCCCGAACGAAAGCTGCTGAAAAATATAAAAAGCAGGCAGACAGACATAGATCACTTCAGCCACCTTTTTGAGTGGGAAATTGAGTGTATCTGTCAACTAAATATCTTAGATTGAGGTTACCTACCCAAGTTTCTTGTTCCTTTCCCAATAGTGAAAGTAATCAATCCGGTTACTGTTCAACTTAACCTCCCTCATATATTAGGCAAAATACACCCTGTCTTTCATAGCAGTTCATTAAAACCAACTGTCATCTCCGGATTAAGACCCATAGCAGCTGTTCCTCCCAAGCCTGTGGTAGTACAAGATGAAACCCATTATGTAGTAAAGAAGATCCTTGATTCTAGGTTGCATAGAGAGCATCTATAGTATTTAGTACATTGGAAGGGCTTTGTCAGAAGCTACATGGGTAAAAAATTGGGATGTGAAAGCAGATAGATTAGTTAAACAATTCCATGATAAATTCCCAGAAAAGTCAAAGGGTCCTCCTGGGAGGGGGGAGAGGCGGTTAACTGGACAATGCATTAACCCCTTGTTTTGTTTTGTCGATTTTGTTTTCCAGGATGTGATTTTTTCTTGCGGGGGGGGGGAGACACCTGTCAGCTTTGGAAGCCATATTAGCACCAGAAGCTTTCACGCTGCCACATGCCTGTGCCTGGGAAACTAGGAGGGGGAAATGCATAGAGTGAATGTAGTTAGACATAATAGCATTCTTCTTTTCAGTCAAGGTCCTGCACCTGGTTGAAGAGTGGTTAGAGGAATGTCTTAAGTTGGGAGTGATGGTGATTGGGCCATGTGATGGACTGAGGTGTGCAGGGGATGGGTTTTTGATTTTCAGTTATTGAAGGAAAACTTGGAATGCTCAGATTCAGGTTTTCCCAGATGTGCCAATATGACATCTCTAATAAAATGGAACTTTGAGAAAATGCCTGTCTTGGAGTTTTAGTGTTGGAGTTTGTTTTTCTGGAATGCTGACACTGTGGCTTTCCGTGTTATATTGTAATTTGTCATCAAATATGCCATCATATGCTATATGGAACATTCAACTTGCAAAGAAGCCCAGTAATTACTGAATCACTGGTAGAAGCTGGTGGGGATACATAAGCTGTTGATAGACAAACTATGCATACTTTAGTTATTTTATGTTACATGGAACAATTCCTTTGCAAAAGGTATGTTCAGGTGCAAATGTAAGCATCTGCAGAAAAGAGAGCAACCTTCAGCATCTGTCTGTCTTCTGCCTCCCACTGAGTACATAATCCTGTGGGCTTATTTACCCTGCCATTTTAGTATGGGTCACTGCTGAGTTAAATATATTTAACTTACACATCTGGGAATAGTTTTAGAAATGGCAATAAATTGCTCTGGCATGGTTCATATTGAGTCATACTGAAGCAGTGCAGAACTCTACACTATATTTATCACAATAAAATTCCTGTTCCTTTACTGTCATAACCTCTTTTGTTCCTTCCATTATTTATTCTTCCTGGCTGCTTCCCTACTATTTTTTTTTTTTTTGGAAGCGGGTATCTATAGAAACCTTTTTCCCATTTGAGAGACATCTTCTCTTAGTTTTGTTTTAAGTATTATTTCATACCAGTTCTTAATGTGCAGACTGTATACCACAGTACAACTTTCCTGGTTATAAGTTGTTAACACATGTTGCATAATGGAAGCAAACCAAAATAGAAACAAGACAATTGCAGTGATTAATCCTTATTAATGTGTATGAACCCCTAATTCATAAGCAGTGATTATCCATAAGATATTTTCAATAACTATTATATTCTCTTATTATTAATTAAGTGTTCAAAATTTTGCTTCATCACAAAAAATTGAAAAAAAATCACTTGGTAATGAAGATCTCATATTGAATTCACACATTCAGATAAGATGAAGCCTTTTATGGTTAGGGTAAAGTGACAAAGGAAAGCAAATAATATGAAGCACATGCATGGATTTATCATTTATATTCATTGCATATGAAATTGAATATTTCCCCCCATATTTTATTCTAAACTTCCCAGATTCCCTTGAAGTCCACGTACAAAATTTTAGCTGCTGGATCTAATCTCCCTATAGGCCATCAAGCTAAGTACCTCTGCACTGGGTTAAGAATGGAGGGCTGAACAATTATGTACATTATAAATGAATATGTAAGTATATTTTCCAAGCAGGTTTCTTTGCTGCTTTGCAACAATGTGGAAACAACAGAACATCAAGGACATTTTTCAAAAAACTTCAACAGAAGCAGGTGAGATTCACTATTCTCATCTTCCACTTCCAGGATTCCCTCTGCTCTGATATGAGTCACAGTTTACTGGGTGTATGAAGAATATTTGTAGAGGTACCTATCGAAATCTGAGGGTTTGTGTCTAAACTCTATATATCCTCTCTACTGTGATAAAGGTAGTATAACTGTTGCTGCCTGGCTTCCCAAAACTGTGGCTGGGAAAGTTCAGTCACCAAGAATTGGGTTGACCCTTCATTGCAGCTACATAAATGACAAAAATACCAATCAAAAATTATATGATTGAAGGAGATACTTTTAAAAAAAATATAGCTACACTTTCTTTCCTAAATCACCATTTCCTAACTTAAGAGGGGAAAGAAAATGACTCATGGATACTAGTGCAGGTTCCACCATACAGAACTGTTACCCAATAGATGGCAGTTTTTGATCCAGCAGCATTGGGTGAATTAGCAATAGAAGATTAATTCCTTCCTGTCATCTCCCAGAAGTGTTAAATGATCTCCACTACTATTTTTCTTGCCTACAGCACTCTAATCTAGAAATACATTGCTAAGGGCTTCAGTTTATAAGGGGTTTAATGAATCCAAATGATTGTCCAAAATCTGAGAATGGATTATCAGCCCAAGGTGTGTTTTCTTAATGTAATGGTGATTTCCTGCAAAGCAATCCCTCTCCATAATATGAAAAACACAGTCTAGCTTTAAACCAAGGAGAAAATACACAAGAATTCTTTCATATGGGAAGAAACATTAAAATTATATTTCTTTGTGTATATTTATAATTATATGCAAGAAGAAAGCTCCCTACGCAATTTAAAAACATTTAAAAACTATAACACAATCACAATCATAATAACACATAGAAACACTTTGCTTGTCTTAATGCAAGCCCAAAATGTGTTTAGGTCTGAGGCAGAAAATCATGTTCTCCCTCCAAGTGAAAATATTATAATTATGTAATAAGGCAGTATAATACTTTGGATAAGTGACAACCACTTACTTGTAAGTAGTGCTGAAAATCTGCCATAGGAAGCAGCTGCATCATTCCAACTGGCGAAAAGGGCCTCTGTGGCACAGAGCCTCTGTGGCACAGGGCCTCTGTGGCACAAGGGCCTCTGTGGCACAGCCTCTGTGGCACTGACTGTTCAAAATATTTGTTGTTAATGTGGAAGGAAACCAAAGGATGCATTCTATCCAATGTAGCTTTTAAGTTTGCATTTAAGACCCTGATTTAACCATGAACCATTTCAAGCCTCATACATAAAAATGTCTTTATTTCTTTATTGTTTTTGCCCAAGCATGTTTAATATATTAAGTTGTATTGTACACATTTCACAGCAGCTTTATTTCCCCTATGATCCAGAGTTGTTGGCTCTTATTTGCCTTCCTTATCTAGCACATTATCTGCTGGATGCACCTCAGCACAATCAGGACATACCTGTAAACTTTTCTCAGACTCCTTATTCCTATGTTCTATCCACTTATACCATCTACCCCAAACTGCGTAGTATTCTGATTCTCCTTGCCTTTTAGTTCTATTTTAAGTTTGTCCATCTCAGCACAGTCTAATATTTTTTGTATCAACATATCTTCAGGTGGTATATTTTCTGATTTCCAACCCTGTGCAAACACTATTCTCGCCGCTGTTATTATATGCAATATGATGTGTTGGATTTGTTTGCTAATTTACCTTTTAATTATTCCCAAAAAAAGTATTTAAATATTTAAATTCTATTTGGTGTTCTGTTATCTCCTGTAACCATCTTTGTATTTTCATCCAATATTTTCTACCTTTTGGGCATTGCCACCACATGTGAAAGAACGTTCCATCTTTTTGTTTACATTTCCAGCAATCTTTTTTTTCTCCAAAAAGATTTTTTATTTTTATTTTTTACATATCTCTTCACATGAACAACGTGGTTCCAGATTACAACATTTATACAAAATCATACTTACATTTCTATCTATCTTACATAATATCACCTCATGTCATTATCCATTCCACTTATCTTTAAGTAAATTCCCATTTCATATTTTAATTCATTAATTCAATATCAATATCATTTCATCCAAACATATATTTTCAATTCTTTATCCCCTATTATTTCCTTTTCACCTTACCACCTATTTTATTTTACGTTATACATCATTATCATCCTTGATTTTCTCTAGACTGATATATAATGAGCAATCTAAAAAGAGTAAAAATAAAATAAAACTAATATATTTAGGATCCACATGGTATTTCTCCTCATTCTATATGTCACTTAGCCAAAATTTATCTATATAGTTTAATACATTTCCATTCCTGTTTTTAAACATCAAAAATACTTTATATCCCTATATAGTCCCTTCTAGTTTATCATATTTTCTATTTTCTCATATCCTTTATATAATCCCTTTTAGTTTCCATATACTTCACATTTTGACTTTCCCCCAATTTATCATATTCTCTATTTTTCTAATGTCATAATCAATTACATATTTTAGGATATGTATATTTAAAAAGGAAAGGATTCATAACAGTAAAATTCATATACAATTATATATATATTCCAGCAAATTTTAAACTTCAAGTTTCCCTAATCTGTTATTTCTAATAAAAAGAAAAAAAAAATACCAATTTATATTCCCATGTGGTATCTCCTCTATACTATCCCTAACACTTATCTCTAAATCTATCGGCCTTGTTATTCCTTTTAATTTTAGCTAACTTTCCCTTTTCTAGATTTCCCCAGTCTTTCTTCTTTTTTCCTTCTAATATTATTTTTATTTCCCTCTGTCTAACAGCCATGTTTCCCCCCGCCCTTCTCTGTTCTCTTTTTGGGAGTTTCTTCTTGTAGAATTCCTTCTTCTTCTGTTTGGTCTTGGGAGCGTTTCTCTTTTATTTATTGCCTCTGTCATCAATATCTCTGCTTTGTCCTTTTATGTCTTTTGGCAATGGGCTTTGTTCTCCATATTCATCTAGGTTGCTTTCCTTCTCCTTTAACTCCTCCTCTCTGGGCTTCCTTTGTTCTTCTACAGACTGCAACACCATTACTTTGCCAAGAAGTATGTTCAATAGTTTCATTCTTTCTTTTAACATTCCTCTCATAGTTTGCAGTCCAATTTAAATTCTTTGCTTATCTTTTCCATTTCTTGAATTATTCTTTATTTTATTAAAAATCAAGTTTTTCTGTTATGGTCCTTGCCAAAAGTCTCAGTTTATCTCAATTTCTCTTTCTTCTGTTTTCTTATCACAATCAGTAGCAAACAGTCCCAAAATATTACATTCATTTATACTTTACTGCAATCCTCGCTTTTTGTAAAACTTCTAGGGTTCTTGTTATGCTAGTAGTCTTTTATTTCATTTCTTTTTTCTTTCACATATTTATACAACGAGTAATTTTCCATAAAAAAATAAAAGAGGAAATACCTTTGTCCATTAGATGGTGCTTTATATTGCTTCCGCTTTTCAAAGTTCTTTTTTATTCTCTTTTCCTTTATTTTAGTATTAAATTTTGTCCATTCCAAGTAAATCCAGCATTTTATCCAATGCCTAATTAGTGCCCAATTCTGTAATCGTTCCCAATTTAGTCTCTAATTTCATACAGTTCTTTTATTTCCAGTTTTTTATTTACCTTATTTTTTTCCTCTTATTTCCCATTCGCTGCTACCACTCTTTCAAATGAGGGCTTTCTTTCTGCTTTACGGTGTTATCAAAAATCATTCAAAGTCTTTTATCTGGTTTCACGCCGCTCACCATTTCACCACTCCAGCACACACTTAGGTCCCAGCAGCTTCCTGTCTTCAGGGCAGCCATTAAACTGCTGCTTCTCCCTGTCTTCTAGGGGAGTATACCAAGCCAGGGAAGGGAAATATGGCTCCCCTCAACCCAGCTGGCAGTCTCCCCCTCTTCCCCCACCCCTACAAGGTGGGTCAGATGACTCTGGTCCAGAGGTGGGATTCTACCAGCTTGCACCTATTCACCAGAGCCAGTTGTTAACATTCTAAGCAGTTTGGAGAACTGGTTGTTAGAAGAAATTATTGGCCTAATCCTGTAAGGAAGGGAGGAAGGAAACATTCTGGTGTTGCTTACAGAAACTGCCTCTCCGTTAACCCTTATTACATTCTTGGCAGGACTAGACTTCCTGTCTCTGGAGCTTCTCTGGAGTTTTTTTTCCCTTCCTTTGCTGGTACTTTGTTTATGTGGAGTGACCATTCAAAGTTACAATGGCACTGAAAAAAGTGACTTATGACAATTTTTCACACTTACGACTGTTGCAGCATTCCCACAGTCATGAGAGGCCAGGCGAGGAGATGCGTGCCTCGATGTGAGTGATATTGAGTTGGCCACGCCCAGCCAATAACATGACCACCAAGCCATGTCCACCCAGTCACATGATCACCAAGCCACAGAACCGGTTGTTAAAAATTTGAATCCCACCCCTGCTCCTTAAGGACCCTTCCAACAGGGCAAGCATGGATCAAAGCTGCACACAATCGCGGTCTCTGGTCCATCTTTGATGGAAGCGCCACTGGAAGTCCTCATTTCCAGCACTCTGGAAATACAGCATATTTGGATATATTTTTGCCAATTTTGCTGGGGCTAAATGCCATCTATAGAACATTTTATACTGATTTTCTTTATAGCTTTTGACAATGTTAATTTGTAGTTTTTGGTCCCTAATCTTTCCCAATTGTCTAATTTTATATTATGATCTATATTCTTTGCCCAAGCTATCACTAGTCCCTTCACTATCTCTTCCTCCACTTCAACTTCTAGTAAATAATTATACAATCTTGTTATAAGTTTCTCTTCTTTGCCTATCCAAATTTGATCCAATTGTTGTAGTTTTCAATTCCATGTTTCTCTAGATCCTTTCTAAATCTCATCTGTATCTGTAAATATGGCCACCAGTCTACTATTATACTCTGTTCTTTCAGTTCTTCATTTGTTTTAAGATTCCCCTGACTGTCTAATAGTTCTTTATATCATTTTCTTTTTGTCCATTGTATTTGGATATATTGTTGCTTCCATAGGTGAGACCCAACCCAGTAATTTCATATAGTGTTTTTTTATTTTTTCCATGTTTGATCCTTATCTGATTTGATTCCCTTATCTGATGTCTGTAAAAATATGAGTGTGTCTTATTTCTTTTATCCCATAGAAAGGCACACCACCCTGCTTGTAGTTCATGATCTTCAAATGTTAAAATCCTTTTATTTTTTAAATTTATCTACTCTTAATCCATGTTAGGACCACAGCCTGATAGTATAAAAGCCACCTCTACTTCTACTATCTTGTAACATCTTTAAGCTTATTTGTGCTTTCTTGCCCAGCCATATAAATTTTGAAACTATTATTTAATTCATCAAAAAATTTCTTGTCTAGCTTAATAGGGATTGTTTGAAAACAATACAATAATTTCGGTAACACATTCATTTTTATCATGGCTGTTCTTCCTAGTAGAGATAATTGTAATTTCTCCCAAGTTATTACATCTTTCTTTATTTGTTGTATTAGCTTCTTATATTTGTCTTCTTTTATGGAGGACCATCTCCCAGTTAGCCAGATTCCTAGATACTTAATCCTTTTTTCAATTTGCAATCCTATCTCTCTTTCTAAATCCTTTTTTTTTTTTTTTGGGTTTTCCATCAAATTTTTGGCTAATATTTTTGTCTTTTCTCTATTAATTTTTAATCCTGTTACTATCCCATACCTTTCTATTTCTTGTATCAAGTTATTCCCTGTCTCTATTGGTTCCTCAATGAAAAACACCAAATCGTCCACAAATGCCTGTACTTTGTATTCTTCTTCTTTTTTTATCTTCAATCTTTTATGTCAGTACTTTGTCTGATCTGGGCTAGAAGCACTCCCAGCATTAAAATAAAAAGTAGAGGTGACATTGGACATCCCTATTTCACTCCTTTCATTATTTCAAATCTCTCTGTACTGTCTCCATTTATTATCACCCTAGCTTTTATAGCTATTATATATTATATATATTATATATTAGATATTGTTTAATATTATCCTTATTCACTTTTTCCTCTTTATACAATCCCTCAAAATAATTCTGAACTATTCTTTTCTTTTTTACCATTTGATGCTGTAGTTTCCCATTTTCATCCCTTAACTCCAGTATCTTTTCTCCCTTTCTATTTTTAACTTATAGGATAACAATATAACAATAACAACAATATAGGCAATATATTTTGTTGTTGCCATTTTTCCTTATTTCTTTTCACCATGTATGCTATCGTTATTCCCCTTAAATATGCTTTGGCCATGTCCCATAATATTTGCAATGATGTTTGTTGATTTGTGTTTTCCTTAAAAAATAATTCCATTTCTTTTTAAATTTTTAAAATATATTCTTTTTCTTTTACAATTTGGGAATTCAGTGTCCATCCTCTCCTTATTTTTTTCTCCCTTTCCAAATTATTTTAGGGGGTTATGATCTGCCCATATATTTGTCATAATTTCTGTTGTTTCTACCTCATTTCCTATTTCTCCATTCATCCATACCATGTCTAGTCAGGACCATGACTTATGTGGGTTTTTTCAGGGTTTAATCTTCTACATTGATCTGCCAAATTTAATTCCTGTATCATATCAAAGAAGGATGTTGGCAGTATTTTCCTTTTCTTCTTATTTTTTGTATTACTAATATAATATTTTTATGTCCACCACCACATTGTAGTCCCCAACTATACATATGTTTCTCTATCCAATTTCTAATTTTTTTTTCATGTAATGTACTATAAAATTAGCATTTGTTTTTGGCTTATCTCTAATTCAATCATCAAAATTCTTCCATTCATGTCAGCATATTTATATACTGCCTTTATTCTCTCTATTCTCTATTCCTCTCTGTTTCTGTTCTGACAAAGCTGTATATAATATTCCTAATTTGGGGTGTTCTAGACATTTCCTATATTATTCTTTAATATGTACTTTTTGTTTTGCCAATTTTGTTAGTATTTGTTTTCTTTTGATAGGTGAATTTAATCCGTTTATATTTAACAATATCAGCCTAATTTCTTCTTCCATTGTCCTACTTGCGGCTTGGTAACTGTCTTCTATTAATTCTTATGTCCGTTTGTGGGTGTGTTCTCAATCTTATTCCTTCTTTCCCCTTTGTTTGGTCTCTTCCTTCCTTCCTTCTTCCTGTTCTGTTTCTCCTCCTCCTGTTGCTAGTCCTCCTGGCTTTCAGTCTCCAATTCTTCCTTATTACTGCTTTCTTCTTCCACTCCCACAATTTGGTCATACAGTTCTTGTGCCTTATCCAAATTATCTATCTTGATCCTCTTCTCCTGCCACGATACCAGCATTCTCTCCGGAATTAACCACTATTATATTTCTCTTGGTGAGTTGTGTTGCAAGGAATTTATAGTCTCTTCTCTCTTCTCTTACTTTCTTTGGGATCTGTTTCAGGTTTGTATCTCTTTGTCCTTGTATATCAGGGGTTCATCTCTCGTTATTTTATACAGTTTTTTATATCCCTTACTTTTTTCCTGGCAAATCTAATGTGGACTTCTCTGGCAATCTGTTATGTCTAGCATAATTGGTATGGATTCTGTAGACTCCATCGATTTCATGCAGAATTTCTTGTCTGTCTCTCTGTAATGTTTGTGAAATCACCTCTTAGTTTTCCATTACATTCTGGAACCTCAAATAGAATGCTGTGTCTTTTCCTCACCTACTCCTGAATTCCTTCACTCAAAGTTTTATGTCTTCCCTTCTCTCAGTCTTTTCTGTCTAGGTTGTTCTGCTGACTCACTGCTCATTCCGCCAGGTCGCCGCCAGTTCTTTTGAGAATTTCCCCCCACTGGAGCTTCCTTTTCTTAACGTATATCTAGGACTCACTTTTTGGCAAATCACCACTGTTGCACCTCTAGAATTTTCTGATCAGGTATAATGACAAATCTGTTAAATCTATCTTCCCTTCCTTATCATCTGTAGCTTGTCACGGCCTCGGGTCTGCCATACTTGGATGACAGGCACTTTTGCTTCAGGTTTGAGGAGTTTCCTTTCCTTTCGAAAGCAAGGCAAGTTCTGATTAAAAAGGCATGAAGGTTACACATTGAAAGTTATCCCAAATCCCTCCCCCTAGGATCCAGAACTGAGAGTCCAATCAACATCCAGTATGATGTTGTGGGAAAACTCCTCTTCAGATATTTTTCACATCTGGGGTCTCAGGATGGTTGGTCTTGACAGAGTTTAAACAAGTCCACTTGGCAGTGCCATAATTCATGAGTGCAAACCTTCCTTTCAGTTCTCATGGGATTACTACACACCAGCTCACTTCCCCATCCCAAATGCCCATGATCCCATCTCCTTTTCTATGGCAGCCAGCAGCAAGCATGCTGCAGAAACCCATGCTGGAGATCCAGATGACATTTGGCCCTCCTGCAGCAGTGGCATTAGCCCTATAAAAGAAGGAAAAGCATAATACAAACCAACACAAATAGTAGAACAGGATTCAAGACAATTAATGAACATTACAGTTTATCAGTATATTTCCTATGAAACACTTGAAAGAGTTTGGGAGTCTGAATATTTTGAGCATCCACCCATTCAGATTGTGGGGGGAAATGTTTCCAAGCTACCAAATATTGTAGTTTCCCTTTCCATTTTCTAGAATCAAGGATTTCTTTAACTTCAAAGTGTTGCTCTCCTTCTATAAGGAGGGGTATTGGAGGGGCAAGCTGGGCAGGCTTTCTCAACCTTGAGTAGTCTAACATGGAATATTGGGTGGATCCATCTAAGGTTTTTTGGTAGGTTCAATTGTATAATAATCGGGTTAATGATTCTGACTATTAGGAAGGGGCCCACATATTTTGAATGGGGTGAAGTCAGTACTACTATGTGTCAACTCTGAAGCAAACTTGGCTGAAGCCATCTTGTGCTGCCTCATAGTTGTCATGAAGTCTGAGAGAGGGAAGAGAGGAGGGAAGTAGATAGCCCAGCTAACAGTCAAAATATTTTTTTTCATGTGGGAATCAAGGTCATAGTAACAGGTGGCTGGTGAAGGAGGAGAGGAGCCTGCCAGCTGTATTCATTGGACAATGTGACTGTTGATACCTGGGAGGGGGGTTATTCTTTTAATTAGGTGAAAACCGCGGGAACCTTTACAGTTGGTTTTCACCAGCTATGCCAATATGATGTATCCAATAAAGATGTTCTTTGAGGAATCTACCTGCCTTGGAGTTATGCTTTTGCTGGTTGCATTAGTCAGAATGCTGACGCTATATACTGAATATTATAAGCGACCTCTGCAAACAGCAGCATTGTGCTGCTAGTAATTTATGTAGTATCTAAAGTACTGTTCCAGAACCAAGTTGGTCTGTTCATAAGCACCATTAGTTTCAGGGTGGTGGAAGACCTTAATCCCTAGCCAGAGCCTAACAGTTTAAAGAATTCTCGCCAAAATTAGGAGGTGAATTGCACACCCCTGACTGAGATAATGTGATCAGGAACTCCATGTGATCTATACACATGTTGGATGAATTCCCACCAAAATTAGGAGGTGAATTGCACACCCCTGACTGAGATAATGTGATCAGGAACTCCATGTGATCTATACACATGTTAGATAAACAATTTAGCAAGCCCTTTAGCTGAAGATATCTTAGGGCATGGAACAAAATGTACCTGCTTGGAAAATCTGTAACAATCCAAATGACTGTATTTCCCCCACTCTCAGGCAATTCTACTATAAAACCCATAGATATTTCTCTCCACAGGGCCCAGGATTGGCAGCATTCTGGAGGAGTCCAACAAGCTTTCCTGGAGGTCATTTAGCAGCAACACAGATAGGACAGCTGGCAACATAAATCTCAATGGCCTTTTTCAATGAAACTGCTACTTGATCAGGTGTAAAGTCTTCACAAAACCAAAATAGCAAGTAGCTTTGGGCCCACTATAGAACAGTCCCCCTCAAACTGGGGGGCACCTATAATTTAGTGCAAATCCATTCTAGACAATCTCACATAGTGCACTCCTTCGTGTGGGATAAAAACCACTTATCGCTCTTTAGCACCCCCTTCAGTTCCTCACACATTTCACTTGCTTGGGATTCCATCATCTGTTCAAGGGATTGGCTGGGTTTAGGCTTGGTTTCTCCCTTAGTTTTCAAGAGATTAGTGATGCAATCACTTAGTTTTCAAGAGGTAACACAATCTTAGCAAAAGAAATGATGTGTTCACCCTGCCTCCATTCAAAGCCCAAGAAAGAAAACCCCCAACTCCATTGAAATAGAGAAGAGGTACTTTTACTGAGTTTGAAATGATAGCAGCGAAAACAAAGTTCAAAACCTGATTCAAAACACACGAAAGTTACAGTTGGAAAATTTCCCCAAATCCTTCTACTCAGGGTCCCTTGCTGAGTGTCCAGTCAATGTCCAGTGGGATGCTGTGTGAAGCTCATCTTCAGGTATTTTGCCCATCTGGAGTCCTAGGATGGTTGGCCTTGACAGGGTGTAAACAACTCCACTCAGCAGCGCAGTAATTCTTGAGAGCAAACCTCCCTTTCAGTTCACATGGGACTTCACTTCACCAGCTCACTCCCCAACCCAAATACCATGCCCTCCCCCAGTACTATGGCAGCTAATATCAAGCATGCGGCAAACTTGAACCCCATGCTGGAGATCCGGTTGACCGGATGAATAGTCTATAAAAATTAGCAAACCCAGGAAACTCTGAAACTGCTTTCGTGTGCTGTGTGTGTGTGCCCATTCCAAGACTGTCTGCACCTTTTCAAGGTCCATCTCTATCTCCTTGTGTGATATGTGATAGCCCAAGTAGTCAATCTTGTCCTGGTGAAACTCATACTTGGACAATTTAGCATACTATTCAGCAGCTCTGAGTTTATTCAGAACTGCATGCACTAGCTTCACCTACTCCTTCATAGTCTCAGTGTATATGAGAATGTCATCTAAGTAAACCAGGACCCCTTTGTACAAATATTCATGTAGCACCTCATTGATCAGTTACATGAAAACAGCAGGTGCCCCTTGTAACCCAAACGGGAGCACTCTGAACTGGAAGCAACCCAAAGGGCAATTAAAGACAGTTTTCCATTCATCTCCCTCCTTAATGCAAACTCTGTAGTAAGTTTCACTCAAATCCAGCTTAGTAAATATTTTTCCTTTGCCTAAATGTGCCATCATATCCTTCATTAGTGGCAGCAGGTAAATATTCCTCCCACACACAGCATTTAACCCTTTTTAATCCATACAGAGACTCATCCTTTTTTCACGAAACAACACCAGAGCAGCCACCCACAGTTTAGCTGGTTAGATGAATTTCCTGCTTCAAATTCTTATCAATAAAGGCCTGCAGCTCATTTAACTCTTGCTGAGACACCAAATACATTTTTGGCTTGGCGAATTTTGCCCCAGGGAGGATTTCTATGCTACAATCTGTGGGGTGATGGGGCAGGAGTGCATCAGAGCCCCACTCACAGAATGCTTCCTTGAGGACCCATTATTCCTTTGAGATTTTTTTCCTTGCCTTGTGTGCACTCCTGCACTGCAGTCCCTAATTCCCTTGTAACCTTGGCTCTTTTGGGGATTTCTCTCCTGCTCTTCTCTCCAGTTGGGAATGGATTCTTAGAAGCCCCTTCCTCCAGTTCACAAGAGGGTTCCATTTGTGGAGCCAGGTTAATCCAAGCAGGAGTGGGCTCTCCATTCTGGGTGCTACAATGAAACGCAATGTCTCTTTGTGGCTCCCCATCCATATTTCCACAGGTTCAGTTATGAAGTGAGCTCCCCCCCCTCCCGCCATTGACCCATCCAGCTGGCAAAATTAGTGTTCTGATCCAGCCTTTTTTTTTTAGAAAGGCAGGAATTCACAGCATTCACTGACAAAGCTCCAGGTCACACATCCATAGGTGATAACAGCACTTCAATCCCAACACAAAGAGTCCTGACCAATCTGGCAAGGAAATCCTGGCAAGGAATCCACCAGAGGGTACTCTTCTGGAGCATGAACAGATGTCTCCGACACCCATGTCTCCCATGCCCCTCCTCCTTATATCCCAGCCAGGGAGGGGCTTGTTAATGTATCTTTCTTTTCTTGGATAGCTGGCCCTCAGACCTGTGTTGCTCTCCTTTCCACACTTCTCTGTGCATACACGCATCTGGGACAGGGTCCAGCTGTTTCTCCCCCGTGCTCATCTCAGGCCCTGAAAACAGCTGTCTCTCTGCCTGAGTGTGGATAGATGCTCTGCATCTGGCTCTGAGACCTCCTGTTCCTCAGAGCCTTCCGCTGGCTCCGATGGTAACCCCCTCCATCCCCTCTGACTCATCTGACTTGACTGCCAGCTAAGACAAACCACAACAGTGGGTACCCTCAGTGTCCTCAGTCTCAGTCTGAGTTTCTCTATCAGCTTGGGGCTAATCACACATCTGGTGCACCCTGAATCCAAAAGGGCTAACATCTTCCCCTGGGTGCCTACCAAAGGTAGCTCCACTGGGATGGTCACAGGGATCATATATTGATTTACCTGTTGATAGGGGGTCATCATCAGAGTCAGTCTCACTCTCTTCCAGCTCCTCCTGGGCAGGAGGGGTGAACTGAACAACCTCTGCCCCTTCAAGGCTAATTCACAGTGCCTCAGTGGCTACTTCTCAAGCTTCTTGCCCCCAGCAGCCAGGCGTTTGGGACTTAGTTTGACCAAATGGCAATCAGCTGCCCAGTGTCCCCCCTTACCACACTTGAAGCATGCTGTGGACCTCAGTTTGGGTGCAGGCCCACTTTTGGCAAGCTTTGGGGTGGCTTTATGAGCAGGAAAGAAGGACTTGCTGCATCTGAGGTTGCCATAGTGCCAGTCCCTGGCCAGATCATTTTTTAGCTCATCTACCAACACATGCCAACATTGGAGTTCTCGAAGGGCCCCTTGGGAGACACAGTTGTAATAGATTTCATAGTTAAGGCCATCCTTGTAACATTCCATCAGGACTTACTCAGGCCAGGTGGCCATATGGCAGGCTAGCTCAGGAACTCATTTGGATCCTAGCCTTGCATTTGGCTAGAGGTCCTCGAACCACCGATGAAGTGTCACCATAAATTGGTTGTAGTTTCTTATTTGGGGGAAATTGTTCTTGTGAAGAGTAACCATCCACTCTGCTGCAGCTCCTTCCAGGGCCATTGTGACACATCTCACTCTGACTGCCTCTGATCCCAATTCATCTCCATATTCCTGCATGTGATTCCACACTCAGGCTAGGAACAATTCCAGAGCTTTGGTATTTTACTCCCAGTGGAAGAACCTTAGGAATTCAGCACCTCTGGGGATTTCCCCCCGCCCATGGGGGGGGCTGAGCCACTGCAGTGGCTGTTGACTGAGCAGCTGCACCTGGAGTTGCCTCTGTGGAGCAACGGAGGCTGCCACTGCAGCTGTGGAAGTGGCAGCTTCCCCTGCTGCCTGCTTGGTCTGTCCATGTGATGGCTGGGTAGGCTTCTGGGCAAGATTTCCTGAGCTCTCCAACTCTCAATCACTTCATGCAGCAGTTGCAATGCATGGCTCAGCATGAGGTCCTCTATGTCAGAGTCAGGCAGGGGAAAGTCTCCACGCTGCCCTTTGGTGAAGGTCACCCCTGGTGGGTGCTTCTCAGGATCATCCAACTGTCTTATGCCTAGCGACCATCTGGCTCAGACTGGTTCCTCATGGAGTTGCAGCTCCTCCACTCACTCTGTCTCATCTTGATTCACACATGCCCAAGGAGAGTTGATCTTGGGGCTCTGGACTCTTTTCGGTTGCTCCGTGGGTTGTCATTGAGTGCTCAGCTCCCACGGTAGACTAGGATCTCTGGGTTGGCTGATAAAGCAGATCTTACCTAACGTCAGCCCTGCCTCCATTCAAAACTCAAGAAAGAAAATCCCCAACTCCATTGAATTAGAGAACAGGTACTTTTACTAAGATTGAAATGAAAGCAGCAAAAGAAAGGCAAGATCTTATTCAAAAGGCGCAAAGGTTACACATTGAAATTACCAGGGGTGAGATTCTACCGGCTCGGACCGGTTTGAGTGAACCGGATATTATGTTTTAATCTGGTTTGCCGAACCGGTATTTCAACCAACCGACTGGCCCTGCCCACCCCACCCCGCCCCTCCCAGGAGTCACCACGCAATGCAGGTAAGTGCAGGGTCTGTGCGGAGACTCTGGGAGGAGGAAAAACAGGCCTTCCAGAAGTGCGTAAATGGGTCTGTTTCTGGCTTCCTGTGGGCCTCCAAAGCCCAGGGGAGGCCTCTGGACCCTTGGGAAGGTGAAAAATAGCCCTCCTGGAAGTACCGGAAGTCTGGAAATGGGCCTGTTTCCAGTTTCCAAGTGGGCCTCCAGAGCCTGGGGGAGGCCTCCTGGATCCTTGGAGAGGCAAAAAAAGGCCCTCCCAATAGTACCGGATGTCCAGAAACAGGCCTGTTTCTGGCTTCCGGTGGGCCTCCAGAGCCCGGGGGAGGCTGTTTTTGCCCTCCCAGAGGCCCAGGGGAGGCCTCTGGACTCTTGGGAAGGCAAAAAAAATGGCCCTCCCGGTAGTACTGGAAGTCCAGAAATGGGCCTGTTGTTGGCTTCCAATGGGCCTCCAGAGCCCGGGAGGCTATTTTCACCCTCCCAGAGCCCTGGGGGAAGCCTCCAGACCCTTGGGAAGATGAAAAATGACCCTCCTGGAAGTTCCAGTAGACCAGGCCCACCATGGCCACGCCCACCCAGCAATCAGGCAACAGGGATTGCTGGGATTTTTGAATCATACTTCTGAAAGTTACCCCCAGTCCCTCCCTCAAGGGTCCAGCATTGCGAGTCCAATCAACGTCCAGTATGATGTTGTAAGAAAGCTCCTTTTGGGGTATTTCTTACCTCTGGAGTCTCAGGATGGTTGGCTTTGACAGAGTATAAACAACTCCATTTGGCAGCGCCATAATTCATGAGTGCAAACTTCCCTAGCCAGTGGTTCACTTCTAGAATTCTTTGTTCTCTTACCGGATGTTGTCCATTCGTTGGCAGTACAGATGAAAAAACTACTTTTTTAAAAAACAATTTTATTTGGGTTTTCACAAAACAAAAAGAAAAATAGAACATATTTTTTTTAGTGAACAGCATGGTTCCAAGTTTTCACATCTCCATACAGATATAATTTCAGTTACATATTCATTTTTCATATTCAGTTTCTTATCTTATCACTACTTTATATATTTTCTATTTATTCTTACTCAAATGCCTCCCTCGGGCTTGTTTTATAGTTTTCTCATTTATTTCCGGATCTATTTCATTTCCTTTTCAAAGTTTCCATATCCTCACAATCATTATACTTATACTTTTGTCTGTCCTATTTACAATTTCACTACATATTCTTATATCATCATTTCCCAAAAGATTCTTCCACATTTCAAATATTACAAAACAAGGTTTCCCCTGTAATTACCATTTAGAGTGTATCACCTACATATCTTGTAAATAATTCCCTTTCAAATCCCATTAAACATTCTACTTTTAAATTGTCCCCTTAAACAATTATAACATTCATCTCCTAATAACTATATTATAACATAAATCCCTTTTCAATCAGATTCTGCATGGTACTTCCCCCTTCAATTACCTCTAAAATATTTTAAATTTCAATGATAAAAGAGAAAAAAGCAGAAGAAATATTTAGTCAATTCACATTCATCCTAGAAACTGATATTAATCTCCTTACAGTCCTTCTCGTAATTCTTTTTAGTTATGTTTTATGGATCATTAATATACATTGATATTCATATTTTCTCTATCCTTCTCATCTTCATTTCAATTACATTTTATAAGTATACATATTTTCATATTTTCATATCTCTATATTTAGTTTGACTGTTAACAAACATTCCATTGATTAACAATACCAGTTTCATCTTCCACTTTAATAGTATATATCTTCCTATTTTCTACATAGTTTATTATTTCTAATATATTTATACAATTCCTTGTCACCTTGCAGAATCCTCTCTCTTAATTATATATTCAGCCGTTATCTCTGTGTCTTTCAAACAAACAATTTCTTTTTATTTTTGTTTGTTTCCCATATTTCTTTATTTCCTGATTCTGTTTCTTGTAATTTCTTTTCCCCTTTATTTTCCCCCTCTTTTTCTCACTCCAATTTTTGTCCACCTCCCTTTTTGATGCTTTCTTCTGTAATCCTCCCTTCTGCTCTTTCCTTGTATTATGTTTATTTTTCAAACTGTTCTTTTTTAAAAAAAATTACCTCCTCTGGTCTCCAGTTTTTAAATCCCTTTTCCCTTCTTTTCACTTCAAACCTCATTGTCCCAATTGTTTATTAAAGATGGCTTCATCTTTGTTCCCCTCTCCTTCTTCCTCTGAAGCTCTTTCATACTCCAAAACCGCCATTTCCAGAAATCGTAGATCAAAGTTACACAATTCTCCTTTCTCTTGCAGCTGTTCTTTTATGTTTTTTAGTTCCATTTTCAATTCCAGAAAAAGTTCTGCAATCTTTTAACACTTCTCAATACTTGTAAACAACCAAAGTCCCCTCTAGTAATCCATTATCCAGAGTTTCCAAAGTCATCAAACAGTCCCAGAACAGTTTCTTCTTACTTCTTTCTTTGTTGCAAAGTTCCAAGCTCCACTTTCACTTTCGGGGGGTTCTGTTTTATTGTAGCAAGATTTCACTTTCTTTATTATTCTTTAAAAATCTTTTAAAAGTTCACATTTAAATTCTTTTAGCATCACGTGGCACTCTCTGGTATATCCAAGTTCCATCCCCCCCTTTTTTTCCCTCTGCTTTTTCTCCTTTTCTGGCTTTTAAATTTCAAACATTCCTTATCTTCCCTTTGCTGCTTACAATTGCAGCTTTAGATTAGCCTAATTAGTGTCACGATTGTTTTACGCTGATTTCTCCTTCAGGCTTTTCTTTCAAAGTTCAAAGCCACTTCAAGCTATCAGATCTTTTTTTCCCTTCTTCTTTACCGCTGCTTTAAAAATCTTTTTCAAAAGTTCTTAGGTATTTTAATTCCAGGGTATCTTGTATTCAGATGTTAATTCTGCTTAGCCTGGTCGCTCAGGCTATTCCCTTCTTCCACACTCCTGCACATTTTTGTCTGGTCTTCTTCTTTGGGGTGGCTGTTTTTGACCACCCTTGCAACAGCCTTCAGAGAGGAGTATTGCCAAGCCAGGGAGGAGAGATGTGGCTCCCCTTAACCCAGCTGGTGGTCTCCCCCTTCTTCACCACCTCTACGGGGTGGCTTTGGCCCTAAATCTGGTAAATCAGGGCCCTCCAGCAGCAAGCCCAAACCAAAACTACAGACAATTGCGGATTCCGGTATGTCACCAAGGAAGCCTAACCAGAAGTCCCCAGATGAAAAAACTACTTGTGCACCGAGGTCCTTGACTTTCTTACCTAGCTGCTCATAATAATTCAATGTTGTTTACTTGGCATGAAGGGTCAGGACAAGCATGTCTTGGGTCAGGGGAAGGAAATGTGTAACAGGCATCTCAAATGAAGACTTTGGTAACTATTTCATCCATTGCAATTTCAATTCAAGTCTCTGTTTATTACATCAGCGCTTATTGTCTAAGTTAGTGGTGGGATTAAAAAATAATTTAACAACTAGTTTGGCAGAATTAAATACCTAAGTTTTTTTTGAGTTCGGTGAACTAGCCCCAAAATGGCCAGACTAACATGGATTCATGTGCCTGTTAGAGCTCCTCCTCTTCCTGTGTCTCCTGGTTTCTTTCTCTTATTTGTGTCTCCATTTCAGAGATGATATTCAGCAGGTTCTGACCAGTTCTGGAGACCCAGTAGCGGAAATTTTGAGTAGTTCGGAGAACCGGCAAATACCACCTCTGACTGGAGATTTTACAGTATCCTTCCCCTGCCATGCCCACCAAGCCACGCCCACAGAACCGGTAGTAAAAAAAAAATGAATCCCACCATTTCCATATCCTCTGCCATGTTCTGTATTTTATTCAAAATGTCCTCAAATCTTCTAATCATAGTGTCTTTTATCACCTGAAGTTCCACCATAATTTCTTTACAAATTCTGCTCATTTTTCTTTTTATTTGTTCTATTTCTTTCTGTCCATTTGTCCAATAGTCTTTTGTTCAATTCAAAGTCACTTTTCAGACTGAAATTCCAATGTCCAGGAGTTTTCCCAAAGTTAGTCCATTTGGGTAAAACCTTCATAAATTCCTCCACCGGTTTGATTTTATATTGTAGCTTTCCAGGATCCTTTAATAGTTCAGTTGCTTTTTCCCCCCCTCATTCTCAATTCCCCTTAAATCCAGTCTTGTCAAAAATTTAGGCATCTGTAATAACTTCTTTTGACAGCAGGTGACACCCTTTAATCAATCTTCACATTTCTTTTCTTTTTACTGTTCTCAATAAACTTTGTCAATATTTCAAAAAATAGATATATATTCCTTTTTTTAATGTAGATTACAGAATTTTAACCATGCCTATGCAAAGCCACAATCTGCTCAATCATAAAATCCAATTTTCAAAAGTTTTTTTGAAAATTCATTTTTTTTTTGAAAATCCTTTATTTTGCTTTACTTCTGTTTTTCAGTTTTTATAGTTAAGTTTTTAGTATTTTAAAAATTCTGCTCCAATATTAGATTCGCTGCCAATTTAAAAATCCTTATGAGTCCTCTGTTTTAATTATCTTTGTCAGGGTTGCACTTAAAAATTCAAAAATATTCTCACCCAGATCACACACTATTCACCGTCTCTTCACTCCTGCAAAGCCTTGAGCATTCTGACTGTCTCCGTCTTCATGGCAGTCATTTTGGGTGCCACTGCAGCTCGTCTTCAGATGAGGGGGCTTTCCATGTCAGGGAGGAGAGATGCAGCTCTCCTCTACTGGCCAGGCAGTTCCCCTTTGCTTTACCACCCCTCCAGGGTGGCTATGGCCCTGATTGGGGCCCTCCAATGAGGTGATCTCAGAACGATGCTGCAGAGGTTGCAATCCTCGCTCCAAAGGTCCAGCCAGAAGTTGAGCCTAGTGAGAGATGAACTGCCAAATTGCAGGCAGCCAGCAGGCAGCAGAAGTAGCCTGCAGTACTGCATTCTAACGACTGCATTATCACACAGTGGTTAGAATGCCAGAATCTTAAATAAATGTCAGAATCTTAAATTTACACACACACACACAGAAAAAAATATATGAATTTTATTAAAATGGCTCAGGAAATAGAAGATGAAACATGAAAAGTGTATATTTCTGTAGAGAAGAATTTAGTAGACAAGATACAAATTGGCACTCAAGAACATTTACTTTTCTTAGCCACATTAAAAGGACCTGGATTCCCCACCCCCTTCTCCATTTTTGTTGTACTTGCTCTTAAATATGAAATAGAAAGGATTTCATCTTTTTTAGGTGGAAAGTATTTTGTTATGCATGTATTGGAGCAGGTGGGGTTGAAAGTAGAAACTGTAAACATGCTAGAGAGAGCGAAAGATTCAACTGCAATGTATGGCAAAGATGAGGCAGACTAAAGTGTACCACTCTTTATGATGTTTTCTTCTAATCCTAGATTAGTTGATAAATACCTGTTTCTGAGAAAACATGATCGTTAGATATTTGTATTGTGGAATGGAATATTGTAGCACAATTGTTTTAACAATAGAAAATATTGGATCTAGGGAACCTGGAATCTCATTCAGGCAGTTGGGGATCACTGTACTTCCAAACTGGCAAAACGTGCAATCAATAGACCTTCCCAGGGATAATTCTTGACATTAAAAAAAAACACCTTGTTATGGAGTATGCTATAAAAATCAATCAAATATTATGACTTCAAATTTCCTTTTCATCTTTATACATACTTGTTTACAAGGATTTGCAATCATATCACAAGTTCAGTAAAAGAAATAGGAAAAAAGAAATGCCAATTTCCTTCCTGTGAAGGAAAGTTCAGTGAAAGTGCTTATTATACATTATTCTGTCCTTTGATTCACTTGCTAAATATAAAGACAGATAGATAACTCTACAAATTCTTCCATACAAAGTTTCTTTTATTGGATTATATTAGGTATCCTCAAGGTAACTCACAGTTATGTCGAGATGCATCTAATGTCCAGTTCATATTCATGACAAGCAAGATTTATCTTTGGAGTAAATCCCATTGAAGAGAAATTATTTTGAATAAATATACATAAACTTCCAAAGTTTGTGAAATTCCAAATCATCTGAGTGTACATGCAGCTCTATGTTTGCATGTACTGATCAAATTGCAAAATTTCTGCTATTCAGTTAACTTTACAATAGTGGCACCCAGTGATTGGAAGGGTTAATAAATTATAATTTATAAAGCCAGTAAATGAAATGAATGTTATTATTCTGTGTTTTAAGTCCAACAGTATATTATCTTTATATAATAGCATATATGAGCCTATAGAAAAACTAGATTTGTTAAATTTGGGGATAGATATGGTGAAATCCTGTGTATATACTTTAAGATATATAGGTCATCCTTGAGTTATGATGGTTTGTTTAACAATGGCTTAAAGTTACAACAGCCTTGGAAATAGTGATTTACAACCATTCCTTGCACTTATGACCATCGTACCATCACTGTTGTCACATGATTGCAATTTCTGTGCTTGGCAATTTGTTTGCCTTTACAACTGTTTGCAGCATCCTGCAGTCATGATCATGATTTGTGACCTTCCCATTCAGTTTCTGACAAAAATCATCAATTGGTTGGATTTGCTTAATAATCACATGATTTCCTTAACAATTGAGGTGATTCTCTTAAAAACTGCAGTAAAATTGTTACTAAAATAAGGCCCAACTACATGATGATTTGCTTTATAACTGCCCTGATATACAAGGGAAATTCCAGTCCCAACTGTAGTTGTAAGTCAAGGATTACGTGCAGTACATATATTCAATGACATTCATTTTTAGATAACCAGTGGGATCACTAAGGTTGGATGTTAAAGTAAAGATCTGGAAGATAGAAGACCAGAACTTCATTCATTGTGACTCAGCTTTTTAGTTTAGTTTAGGTTTTTTTTTTTACAAACTTGAGTGCTATAAAGGTGCTATACCGCATGTCCATTTTTTTAGGATGCCAATAAATGGTATTTATAGAGAATGATTTCAGCTTTGCTTTTTATCAAGCAGGCAAGTTTGTGATGGGATCTAAGTGAGATGAAACTAAAGGGAGAATAAAAAGGGAAAGGAAGGCTGGAAATATAAAAAAGAACAGGGAAGAAGGAATGAAATGTAAAAGTATGGAATCAGAAAATGTACATCTAAACTTACTATTTATAATTGATTGCCAACAATGTAATAATCTTTGAAAGCTTAAAATTCAAATTCTGACTTCTTGCTGAATTTGAAATTGGTTTACAAATTCATTATAGGATATATACCTATATATATAGTGAGGTGGGGGAGGTTGGGAAATAATACAGTTAAACAAAGGTATTGCAGCTGAAATAAAATTTGCACCTGATTTTTCAGATTGACTAATCCAATTTCAGATTAGATTAAATAATATACATATTCTAGTCTTCACAGAATTATATTATATTATATTATTATATAGTCTTCACAGACTACAGCCAAAGCTTCCTTAACTAGCTGATTATAATTTATATCAGCTGCTGACAATGTCCTAGAATAAAATGCAATTGGAACCTCTGTTCCATTTGGGAACCGATGGCTTAGGATTGCTCCTACGCCAAATAGTGAGGCGTTGTGAGAACCAGTGAGAGGTTCCCATTGTATTGGATAAGGATGCTTGGATGGCAGCAGGCTTCTTATAGCTGCGAATGTGGTGGCTTCTTTCTGACCTCAGGACCATAGTGTCTTCTTGTTCAATAGCTGATGCAGGGGCTTGGCTATGGAGGCCTTGTGTGGCAGGAAGTTAAGCAGTCCCAAGAATGCCTGGAGCTCTGTTTTATTCTTTGGTGTCAGGGCTTCCTGTATTGCCTGGACCTTTGCCTTAATGGGGTGCAACCCTGAAGCATTTATAAGGTAGCCAAGGAATTCAACCTGGGGCCCAGCAATTTTACATTTTTCTTTCTTGACCCACCATTTCCAATCGGATAAGCACCACTCTCAGTCAGTCAAGCAGTTCTTTGTGGCTGACTGCAAGATCAGGACATCATCAAAGTATGGCACAATGCCTGGAATGCCTTGTACAAGGCACTCCATGAGGCTCTGGAACAGTCCTGGTGCCATGTTCACCCCAAACTGCAGGTGGCGACATTTAAAAGCTTCGCAATGTGTGATGATGATCTGCACCTCTGTTGTGGCATTGTCTAACAGGCAATAGTTGGTACGCCTTGGCAAGATCCAGCTTTGCGAAAATGTTGCCTTTGCCCAGGGAGTGTAATAAGTGCTGCATTACTGGTACTGGATAAATGTTCTGTTGTAGAGCTTTATTTAGTGTGCAAATACAGACTGAGCCATCTGGCTTGACAGGCATCACATTGGGGATCTCCCATATGGAATGGTTGATAGGATCCAAAACTCCTTGAGGAGATCTCTTCTCTTGCTCTTTCTTTAACTTGTACGTTAACCATCTTCCTGGCTTATTTGCATGTTCAAAATGGTTTTGTTTCACCCTTCTCATATTTTGTACCCATTCTTCCTGCACCAGCATGTTCAATTTATGTCTAACCATAGCCCTTTCTTCATTTATTGTCTTATTTTGTGGTTCTTTTTTGTAATGCTATTTCCAAATCTGTAAGCGTATTATGCAATCTAGTTTTTTTCTTTTGAAGTTTGTTGTTTCCTATTTTCTCTTAATAATGATGACTGATTCAGCAGGATCATTAACTTCTTTATAAACATAATATTTGAAGTAAAGTTTACAATATCATTTGTAGATTCTTTCAACTATAAGCAAAAACACAAGCAGCAGCAGCTCAGAGCAGATATCAGTTTCAGCAAGCAAGCAAGTTAGTTTCAGTTTCAATTCTCAGCAAAGCACAGAGCCAAACCATATCCAGTCTGTCAGCTCCCATTGGCTGGTCTGTTGCCATGCTTACTCACTTGCTGACTTTGTTAACCATGTCTCTGCCAGTTAATGTATATACTCTGACAGGTTTCAAATCTATATGTTGCTTTATCATTTTTTCCAATCATGTGTGTACTTTTGTCCAATATCTTTAAACTTCTATGCATGTCCACCATATGTGGTAATATGATCCAGGTGTCTGATAGCTTCCAGTATTTGGCTGATTTGTCTTTAAACATCTTTGCCAGTGCAAAGTGCCATCTATAAAACATCTTATACAAATTTTCTTTATACACTGTCAATATTTTTAATTTATAATTTCTTTCCCATAGCTTCTGCCAGTTATCTAATTCTATAGCATACCCAAAAATTTTCGCCCATGCTGTCATCGTTTCCTTTACTTGTTCTTCTTCTAGTTTGACACCTAATAAATAACAATACAATTTTTAATGAGCCTATCTTCTGTTCCTGTTAGTATTTTATCCAATTCTGTCAACTCCTTGTAAAAACATTCAGCTTTAACATCTTTTTCATATTTTGATTGTATTTGCATATATGAGTACCAAAGCATATCAACAACTTGTTCATTCAGCTCTTGTTTAGTTTTGAGCTCACCCTTTTCATTCAATATATCTAACAATAGTTCCCATTTTACAAACATTTGGATGTATAAGAGCTTCCATTGTCGATAATCAGACTGGGATTTTCAAATAATGTTGTTCTCTGATTTTTCCCCATATTAACAATAAAGCATTTCAAACATAATGTCTTTGAAAATAACCATCTATCTTACTTCTCCCATACCATAGAAAAGCATGCCAGCCCAATTGCAAATCATGCCCCTCCAGCATCAACAACCCTGTGTTTCTTAAAGCAATCCATTCTTTCATCCATGTTAATTCCGCAGCCTGGTAATATAATTCCCAATTCAGTAACCCAAACCCTCCTCTGGTTCTTGCATTCTGTAACATTTTAAGGTTAATTCTTGCTTTCTTCCCTTGCCATATGTATTTCAGTATTGTTCTATTAAGATCATCAAAATATTTTTTCTCCAGTTTTATTGGAATTGTTTGGAACAGATATAATAATTTTGATAGTATGGTCATCTTAATTGTTGCAATTCTTCCTATTAATGGTAGTTGCATGTTACCCCATTTTTCCAGATCTGTCTTAATTTATTGTTTCAATTTATAATAGTTATTTTCCTTAATTATTCCACATCTAGCCATTAATTGAATCCCCAAATATTTCACTTTCTTTGTGATCTGGATATCTTCCATCCATTAACTCTCTTTTTTGTTTCTCTGTTATATTTTTTTACCAAAATCTTAGTTTTCCCTTTGTTTATTTTCAATTCTGCAATTTCCCCATATTCTTCTATCTTATTTATCAACTTGGGTCCTGTTCCTATTGGTTCTTCTAGTATAAAAACCAAATCATCAGCAAATGCCTGTAATTTATATTCTTCCTTTCTTATTTCCACACCTTTTATTTCCCTGTCTTTCCTAATATTTCTGTTTAATACTTCTAAGGTTAGTACAAATAGTAATGGCAAAAAGGGGCACACTTGTCTTGTTCCCTTCTTAATGTTAATTTTTTCAGTCAATTCTCCATTTACCATCACTTTTGCATATTGTTTATAGTATATTGCCTTAATCATTTTAATAAACCTTTCCCCAAAATCCATTTCCTCTATTTGTGTCAACATAAATTGCCAGTTCACATTGTCAAATGCCTTCTAAGAAAATCAACTGTTTTTCTGGATGCGCTTCATAATATTCCAAAGTGTTCAGGATTATTCTCATATTGTCTTTTATTTGACTCTTAGGTAGAAAACCATTTTGGTATGAGTGTATAAATTGGTTTAAAAATCTCTTTAGTCTCGCTACCATTATTGAAGCAAATATATTGTAATCTGAGTTCAACAATGGTATTGGTCTATAGTTTTTAATATGTAATAGATCAGTATCTTCTTTCGGTATGAGAGTAATATAGGCTTCCATCCATGAGTTGGGTATTTTCGCCTCCATCAATACTTCATTTAACACTTCCAACATTGTGTTACTAAGGGAATCCTGCAAGGTTTTATACAATTCTGCTGGTAGGCCATCCAGCCCTGGTGCTTTCCCATTATTTTGTCTTTTTATTGCTTCTGTTAATTCCATCTTTGTAATTCTTTCCTCTAACATTGTTTTAATTTCTTCTGGTACTTTAGGTAATTCTGCTTTTTAAAAATATTCTTTAATTTCTCCTTCTACAACTTGCTCTTGTTCATATAATTTCTCATAATATTTCTTTTTGTCTTCATTTCTGTAGCAAAGGTTTCCTTTATCATCCATTAATTGGGGAATCCATTTCTGTTCTTTCTCTTTTTTCAGTCTATATGCTAACCACATTCCTGGTTTGTTTGCATTTTCAAAGAAGTTTTGTTTGAATCTTTTTTTTTTGTTCTAATTCTTCTTTATCTGTTAGTTCCATTTTATGCTTCATTAAGTTCATCTTGTTTTGTATGACCTTTCTTTATGGGTTTCTTTGCAAAGAAAGGGAAATAAAAAAGGAATTTTTATATCCCTCTTCTATTGTCTTTTGTACCTGTCTTCTTTTTCTATTTTTCTTTCCCATGTATGTTATAGTTAGTCCTCTGATATAAGCCTTTGCTGTATCCCATACATTTTGTAGCTAAGTTTCATTGAAGTAGAATTTCAATTCTTTTTCCATATATGTAATAAATTCTTTTCTTTCAATATTAAATTGTTCATTGTCCATCTTGACCTCTTTTTTTGTTCCTTCCATATTACTTTTATCAGGTTATGGTCTGCCCAGGTATTTGTTTCAATATTTATTTCTTGTATATTAGAGATTGAATCTGTTGATGCCCACATCATATCACTCCTAGACTAAGACAAATGTCTATTTGAGTAAAATGTATATTGATTATTTTAGGGTGTATTTCTCACCATGCGTCTTGGATTGCTAACTCTTCTGTCATCCTGAAGAAGGATTTGGGTAACGTTTTCCTGGGGTTTTTATGTTTGTCTTTTGGGTTTTATAATCCAATTCCATGTCCACTATTGCATTGAAATCTCCTAGGATGCACATGCTTTCATACTCCAATTCCATTATTTTCTTGTGTAGTTTATCATAAAATTCTTCTTGACTCTCGTTTGATGCATATATTGCCACTAGTAATATCTGTTTGCAGTTCATTGTTATTTCCACCCTCTGTCATCATTTAGAAAAATTGTTTTGTTTTTATTGTGTCTTTAATATATAATGCTACTCCTCTTTTGCTTTGTTGTGACAGGGAGGTGTATAGCTTCCCATATTTAGGATAATCCAGTAGTTTATTATGTTGTTTTTTTGATGCAAACCTCTTGTAAACAAATTATATCCAATTTTAATTTCTCTAATTTATTGAAAATCCTTTTTCTTTTTATTGCTGAATTCAGTCCATTTATATTGATTGACATTAATTTTATTTTCTCTTCCATGTCTTTATTTATAATAAGTTTTTGTTGCTCTTGTCGCTCTTATTTCTGTTGCTTCCTTTGGTTTTACTTCTCTTGTCGCTCTTTCTTCTTGTTGTCTTTCTTCTCCTCTTTGTTGTCCATCCCTCTCTCCTGCAACTTCTTCCCAATGTCTAATTTCTTCTATCTCCCTCATTCTCTCTCCCTCTTGCTCTCTAAGATAATGATCATAAAATTGCTCTGCTTTCTCTATAGAATCTAACCTGTGTCTCTGTTCCTGCCATTATTCCCTCTGGTATCAGCTATCTGAAATTAATCCCTCTTTTAATTAAGCACTTTGTCACAAATTGGTATTCCCTCCTTAAACTTCTAACTCTTCTTGGAATTTGCTTCAAGACTGTTATTCTTTTCCCTTTATATTTCAATGGATCACCTCTCGCTTTCTGTAGAATTTCTGTTCTTATAGCTTTCTTTGTGAATCTCTTGGTAACTTATTTCTCAATGCATATCTGGTCTGGACTCTGAATATTTCATCTATATCACCCATCACTTTTTCCTTAGTTACCTCCAAATCCCCTGCCAACAAATCTGCCATTATTTCTGCTAGATTTTCCCCCTTTTCTTCCTCTATAGTTTGAAACCTTAAATAATAGCCATTTCCAATGAGATTATTAACTTCTCCTTACTTTGATCAGCTAATGTCAATCTATAATCAATCTCTCCTACTCTTTTTTCTGTTATATCTGTTCTCTCCTTTATTTTTTGCATATGTTCTTCATTTTTTTATCATCAATTGCTGGACATTCTAATTTACTTTAGTGATCATTGGCTTCCATCTTCACAAAGAGATGAATAGAGAACAAGAAAAGCAAGACTTTTAATGAGATTGTTTAATTGTAGATTAGGAAATTCTAGGACTCTGATTTGCTGTCAGGATCTTGGGATACAAGAAAACTGGATAAATGTGATTGTTTAAAGAGAGCCATTTTATGGTTAAGAAAATTCATTTTAGAGGCAACAGCAGTGCTGGAAATAACCATTGGCTTTTGTTAGTCAATAAACCAGAATATAGATGGGGTTAGGCCCATGTTGTCCAGTTACTTTATCATAATTTCCTTATTAGGTCTGCCCTAATCAATTGCACAGGGTTGGATCTTAGCTGCCCAAAGTCTTTCTACCTTTGTTAACAGTCAACAATACTTGTTTATTTTCAACAAGGAAAGGACGAGGGGGGCTTTGCTTGGGGAAAAAAATAGTTCCTTTTGGTCTGACTGGATTATGTAAAGCAGAGGTGTCAAACACACAGCCCACAGGCCAAATATGGCCCACACAGGCCATGCCCACCCTGGCTCTGCAAGGACAAAAACAATCCCGATACATCACAATACAGCCCGTGATGCAATTGGGTTGACTCCCTTGATGTAAAGTGAGGAACTGAACTTAGATCCTGTCATGTTTTAAAGTCGGAAGAAAGTGTCCTGAAAATCAACTTTCAGTCATACAATCCAGAAATTGTGCTGCTAAAATTCAGCAGAAAAATGGTAATTTTTTGGTAGCACATTTTCCCCTCCCAAATAAATATGGAAATGGGAAAGCAAAGGCTGTAGGGAGACTTTCTAACCTTAAGGACTACTATTACTACTGCCACTACCACTATTACTTTTACTACTATCACCACTACTATTACTTGTTGGTAGCACAGTCAGTCAAATGTTTAAACTGAATTTGGCATTTTTATCCACCTCCTGAGTATTTCCCAAAGACCTGGGATAGGCAGATGTGGTTGTTTGATGGTTTTAGAGGTATCGTTGTAGGATATAAGCTCTTTCACATAAAGCTGCCTTTTACAATTGACTGATGATAATTTTGTCAATGCTGATAGTATCCAAGTAGTGCTCCAGTTATTACCATTTTAAATTCTTTTAAACCCCATAAAGCATTCCTTGTGTTGATATTACCTGTGACCCTCTTGTGATCAGAGGAATGAATACTTTAAATTAAGATTCACATCTTAAATCAGAAGATTCTTAAAAAGTGAATATAAAGATAAAACCAGAGACTTTTCTTCTAGGCTTAATGAAGAAAGCAGCAGCAAGAATACTTCATGCATAGAAATGGAAGGATACTTTGATTCTCACAATGGATGAATGGCTGCACAAGTTGATGGAGTTAGCAGAGATGGTGAAATTGATTGCTTTGATTAAAGAAAAAAATACAATTAATGTTGTTTTTACTTGGAAACTGCATTTGGACTTTGTGCATGAAATGGAAAAAATGAACCTTTGATTTTGGGCTTTGCTGATTAGATAGGTTTGTTGTTACAAAAATGGCTAGTATATATGTGTAAAAGTTAAAAAGTTGTATATTACCTTATTCTACTGTGCCAAAAGGAGTCAGAAATCAATGCTTTTCTTTTTCTTTTCCTCTTCCCCTTTTCCTCCTCTATTTTTCCAGTATTTGTATTTTTGTATTTTATATTTTGTTAAACTAATAAAAATATGAAATTAAGGAACTACTGAGAAGAAAACCACACCCCATTGTTGTAATGTCAAGGCAGTCGAGTTGTTTGATTATGAACAACTGAATTATGATGATTTTTATTGGAGTATAGTCTTGCATTTATATACATTTTTAGTTATCCTCCATCATTGGTTAACTTTGGTTACTGCTTAACTTTCGTTACTGTTTAGTACAGTAATCCATACAATTAATTATCTCTAGTTAAAGTCTAACATATGTCTACTTCCCCTCTCTAATTCTCCTTTATCCATAGATTAGTGACTTTGTTTTCCTGAGTTGTATTTGCTTGGAAACATTCTTTATCTGAGGTTTGCCATCCGAGATTGGAACATTCCTGCAATTACAACTCTACATATCCTCGTTTTTTATTTTAAATGGAGGATTCAAAGATTTATAAATGTATCGCAATTGGAGAGGGTTAAGAGAGGGGGAAGCGGGATGAAACAATGCAAATAAATTTGGAATATATTGAATAAAACAACAGGTTGCAATTAGTACAATAATAATAATTATAGCATAAAAGAAAAACTGTCTGAGCCAAGACCAATGAGGGAGCCAATTGGTTAGCCACTCAAAAGGTGAGTAATGAGCATGGATATTATTTTGAATGTATGATTGTAAATTGGCAAGCTCATCCTCAATAGTTTTATTCAAAGAATGAAAATGCACAGCACATCCACAGCGTCCAACTAACGTACAGAACCCTCCTTGATGGGCTAAAAGATAGTCTATGGCAAAACGCTGCCGTAAGACATCTTGATTTAAGTCTTCTATTTCATGCTGCAAATCACGAATAATAGCAGCGGTAGCATTGATGGATTTTTCAAGTCTGCAGGTAAGACCAAGAATAGATTGTCTGTTTTCTTGAGCAATTATGCCAGGATAAGAGCCTAGAGTAAGGACTCCTGTAACGGCCCCTGCCAATGCACGGCCAAATGTAGAGCCAGAAGACAATTGTGTGTCAATAATGACTTCATCCTTACATATAGGCCCCAGAGAGGAACGCCGCTGTCGAGTTGATGGGAGGGTACCTATTTGAACAGGTAGAGTAAAATAACCTATAGTTGCACATTGATAATTCTGAGGATGAACATTAGGAGCATATTTATCAAAAAAGAACCACATATTAGGACCTTAAGCTGCCAACCAGCGCATATAGATCCTGTATTAGATTGATCAGAGGCATTAAAAATAGGAAAATTGTCAGGATACATATCAGGAACTATATTAATTCCATGCAAAGAAGAATTAAAGGTACCCGACAACCAATAGTAGTCAGAACAATAACTATAATTCCCTAGCTTTTTTAATATGTGCTGAGCAGCATTATAATCAGACCAATTATGAAGCCAAGTGTGTTTAGCATGACAACAGAAACACAGACCCCTTGTAAATTGACTAACTTTCAAGTAATGACAACGGACAGAATTCAATTGCATAGGGGGTGTAGAAAATAGCCAGGAGTGTGAAATAGATTGTAGTTGTGAGACAATAAATGTAGAAGACATGATCAAGTTAGGGGTAAAAGAAATTTGACCAAATGCCATTGGGGGCTCATAGTATAAAGTAATATTTGTGCCATGAGTCATAAACATGTATTGGGCATGACAAACCCACAAATTAGGGTTAAGACGAACCACAGAAGTGTCATTTTGAGCAGAAACACCATTAACCATAAAAAAGAAAATACAAAGCAAAATGGTAACAGAGTTAGCAGTAATAATAGCAAAAACAGCAGCAACAAGATTTTCAGGAGTCTGAGGGCGAAGCTGGCATCACGACAATACGGCTTGCGATCTCGGAGGTCTGAGATCACAGCTGATATCTTTGCCCCTGGACGGTCTAAACAGATCTAAATCGTCCCAAAGAGATGGCGATAGTGAAGAGCGCATCCTGTAGATCCCAGGGATACCGCAAAGTCCCTGATTGATCCGGGAGAAGCTCTTCTTGCCAGCGGCAAAGAGGCAGCCATTAAAACTGCTGAAGTTGGGACAGCTCTGATACGGAAGAGAGCAGAAAGAGAAAGTGTGCCGGTTTGGTGAGAACTTTCATTTTTGTATTCTAAGATTTAAAAGGACACCCTAAGGATAAGAAAGAATCTGTAAAAGTTTTGACAGAAGTGAATAAGCGGCGATTTTAAACGGAAGTGTCAAAGTAAGGTTTTGCTTTTTTTTTTCTTTATTGCTGGATTTCTATACGCGATATTGCATTTGCTAACTGGACTGGCTTTTTTTCTTATTTATGTTTACCTTTTCTTCTCCTTTTTGATTTTGTAATATTTTAGGCTAGAGGCTGTTTTCGCTTGTCTACACTGTACGCAAGAAGCGACATAAGAAAACACATTGTGGCGAACCCAAGGCCACCAAAAAGTCCGGGTGACCAAATGCAAAGTTTTATAAAATCCAAAATGACCAGCAGTGGGGTTGTCATGACATTGCATCATGATGAGAGCTCTGAGCGACCTGGTGGGTACATACAATAAACCCCGATGTCGTAGCAAGCCCTCTTCAAAGGACCATGGGGAATCAGGTCCAACGTCCCCCCGTCTCTGTTGCGTCCACGCGTCCAATCGTTGCGCCTCCCGTATGCGAGCCCACAAATCTACTGGATCTTGAAGTACGGCCAAGGATTCCGGTGGCAACACCGTTCGTGGAGGAAGAGGATCCTCGGGACCAATATATTCAGGTTTCTGAGACAACGCGTCTGCCCTCCGATTCTGTCCACTTGGAACATAAGTGACAGAGAAATTGAACCTTGCGAAAAACAACGACCACCAGATCTGGCGTTGGTTCAACTTCTTAGCGGTAGACAAATGTTCCAAGTTTCGGTGATCTGTCCGAACCTCCACTTTGTGCCGAGCCCCCTCTAGATGATGTCTCCAGGTCTCAAATGCAGCCTTAATAGCCAACAACTCCTTTTCCCAGATGGTGTAATTGCGCTCAGAAGTTGTGAGCTTCCTAGAATAGTATGCGCAGGGGAAAAGAGGCGCGCCATCCTTCGGAGCTTGCAACAATACCGCCCCGATAGCTACATTAGAGGCATCTGTCTCGACCACAAATGGACGATTCGGATCAGGCTGCCTCAATATCGGCTCGGCCACAAACACTTTCTTTAAAATTTCAAAAGCTTGTTGTTGCGAAGGCCCCCACCGGAACGGGACCTTCTTACGGAGGAGCTGAGTGATGGGATCCATTAACTTAGCAAAGTCTGGAATGAAGGTCCTATAGTAATTGGCGAACCCCAGAAGACGTTGCACGTCCTTGACTCGACGAGGGGCTTCAACTACACAAGGCCTCGACTTTTTTAGGGTCCATAGCAATGCCCTCGGGAGAGATGATATGCCCTAAAAACTCTATCGACGACTGAAAAAAGAAACACTTCTCCAGTTTCGCGTAGAGTTTATGCTCCCGAAGACGCTGAAGCACTTGACGAACCTGCTGAAGGTGGTGATCTCTGGACCGAGAGTAGATTAAAATGTCGTCCAGATACACCACGACAAACCTATCCAGCATGTCCTGGAAAATGTCGTTCATCAAATGCTGGAATACCGCGGGAGCGTTGGTCAGACCAAATGGCATGACGGTGTACTCGAAATGACCATAACGAGTGCCAAACGCCATCTTCCACTCGTCCCCCTTGCGCATCCGAACCAGGTTGTAGGCCCCACGCAGATCGAGTTTAGTGAAGATAGTAGCCTCCCGCAACCGCTCCATCAATTCCGGAATGAGCGGCAAAGGATAGCTATTCCTCACTGTGATGGCGTTTAACCGTTGGTAGTCGCAGCATAAATGGAGCTCTCCCGACTTCTTTTTAACAAAAAGAATGGGAGCTGAAAGAGGGGACGACGAGGGTCGAATAAATCCCCGAGCTAAGTTTTTATCTAAAAACTCTCAGAGCGCAACCAACTCGGGCTCCGACATGGAGTATAACTGCCCCTTTGGCAATGGAGCATCCAGTATCAGGTCCACAGGACAATCATAAGCACGATGTGGTGGTAGTTGATCTGTCTCCTGTTCGCTGAAAACATCGGAGAAGTCCGATAGCTCTGAAGGTATTAAGACAGCAGGAGCGGCGATATCTTGGCCAGCGCAGATATGTCTCAGGTGGTCCACACATTGGAGATTTGGAAAAGAAATGGCATTCTGCGCCCAAGCCACCAACGGATCGTGCAAACGCAGCCAGGACACTCCGAGAACCAAAGGGAGATGAAGGTTCAAGGTGACATAAAAACTTATCTCCTCCTCATGATCCCCAATAAGCATACGCACTGGCTGGGTGGCAAAACGAATGGGCCCAGACTTGAGTTCACGCCCATCTACGGTTTCCACCTTAATGGGTGGATCCACAGCAATCAAGGGAATTTCAAAATGTTTGACAAAAGCCCAGTCCATAAAGCTGGTTGTAGCCCCTGAATCCACCAGCGCAATGGCGGGAATTCCCTCCTTCTGGGACTGCAAAAAGATACGAGTGTCCAAAAGTAAATGCCGAGGAGGGCCAGGATTTACTTCAGCAATTTGGGGTGGGGGTGTAAAACGTGCCTGACCTAGGGTTTCCCCGAGGTCGGGCCTACCCTGTTTCCCGACGGGCCAGGAGTGGTTTCGGGCACGGGTCTGCGAGTCCCTCTCCGAATGCAGGAATTTGCAAAATGTCCCGGACCCCCGCAATAAAGGCACAAGCCTTCCTGGAACCTTCTCGAACGTTCTTGCGCCATTAAGCGAGGGCGGAGTGCGCCTAACTACATCGGCTCCTCAGTCTTAACCGTGGTTTGAAAAACTTTCGGTGGCATGGTTTGTGCACGAGAAAAAGAAGGTGGTTCCACAACGGGCCGTTTACTTCCGCGCTGTTGTAAACGGGCTTCAATACGTAAGCACTGGATTACCAATGCATCCAGAGTTGAAGCCCGCTCTGCATGGACTAACTCATCCTTGATGGCATCAGACAAGCCTTCCTGGAACGCAGCCATATGAGCCGGTTCATTCCAGTTAGAGTCCATACACAGCAAACGAAATTCTGCAATGTATTCCTGCAGAGGACGTTTCCCCTGATAAATGTCCCGTAACCATCTAGCCACAGTTTGTATTTTAATTGGATTTTCAAACATAACTCTCATTTGTTGTAGAAAACCCTGAAAATTGTCCAACAACGGGCTATCTTGAATTAACAAGGGAGTAGCCCATTTGGCAGCCTGCCCAGATAATAGGCTAATCATAAATCCTACCTTAGCCCGGTCATTTGGGAAATCTTCAGGCCTCAAAGATAGAAATAATTGGCACTGACCCATGAATGCCGGGAACATGTCCGTTTGCCCTGAAAATTTCTCCGGCATGGATACCGGGCTTTTCCTCAAGGGAGGGGCTGAGGGAGCAGCAGCAGGGCTTTGCAAGCTGGAAATATGATTCACCAGTTGTGTCACCTGATTTTGAAGAGTCTGGTTGCTTTGAATCAGTTGATTTATCTGTTGCTGTTGCTGCTCCACCAAATGCTGCAGTTGGTTTTGATCCATCTTGGGTTAAAGATGGTTTGTGTGGCCAGAAGCAAAAATGTTATGTCTCCCCTTTAATTGCAGGCGAGCAAAACAAAAAGCAGCCATTTCAGAATTAATTCAAATCAAAAACAAACCCCCACAAGAGAACGGCTGGAGTAAATTCCAATACACAGCAATAAATCCTCACTCTGTCCGGCAACCCTGGCGTGGCAGTAAATCACAAGCCTCAGAGTTTGCTGTATGTCTTCACTCCCAATTAGTCACTTTGCTTCTGGCGAATTCCACCAGCCCAGCTGTGTCCTTTTATTCACTTATGAAGCGTGCTAATTTCCCTAATTATTGACTAGCTCTACGCTTTCTTTCTAACTGGGTTTGTCTTCTCAGCCTCCTTCTGTTTCTGATGTCTAACCATAAGTTTTCCAAATTCTCATCTCCGCTGGAAAACTCTCTCATGCCTTCCCTGTCAGCCATTCCCGGCTGCTGATCAGATAAAGAACCAGAGGAGGTCGAAGGTCCTGACAACTCTATTAATTCAGGTCTGTCTTCCCTTGTTACATCCATCTCCTCATCCTGGTTACTATCCCAATCACTAAGCAATGCCGGCTCATATTTTGCTGCCATGTCCTCATCACTTGAACTCATATCTGCCACAGGAGCAGAATCCAAACCCGGATCCGCAACATACATACATACATACATACATACATACATACATACATACATAATATTTTTTCCTTTTTTTTTAAACT
This sequence comes from Notechis scutatus, assembly GCF_049901735.1. Lineage (NCBI taxonomy): Eukaryota > Metazoa > Chordata > Lepidosauria > Squamata > Elapidae > Notechis > Notechis scutatus. The sequence continues at coordinate 59,271,389 of NC_142013.1, read as the reverse complement.
GTCATCACGTTTGGCTTGGGAAAGGAGGGGGAAAGTGAGAGTAAAGAAACTTTGTAACACTGCCAACTAGAGGCTTGAAAATGTTATAGATGAAGCTGAGAAGGCTGAGAAAGAAAGATATGAGACCTCTTTTCAAGGACATTGCTATGTGATAAGATAGAGGGAAGAGCACAGGAGAGTGTTATTGCAGGTGTTCTTCTGGACTTCTATCAACAATTGAAGCCTGGTGTTGAAGCTTACGAAAAGAAAGCTGATAAGTCTCTGGAGAAGAGAGCTATAATAAGAGCCTTGGAAAATTAAATAAAGTGCAGTGTGTCCTTTTTTTTTTTTAAAGTTGTGTTACCCCTCCTTACCAGCCCTACTGTACTTTTTTTTTATTAAACCTTTATTTTTGCAATATTTTTACGCTTGCTTTTTATTTTAAAGGGAAAGCCTCAAAATTTTTCTCTTTTCTTTTTTTGGGGGGATTTTTTGCTTTTTTATCCACCTTTTTGGTTCTTTTTTATGTAGTTTTTTTTATTTGAGACCCTCTAATTGGATTAAGATGTTGAAGAACCTGAAGAAATCTTGTCTCCTTTTTCTTTTTTTCTTTTTTTTCTTTTTGGGCTTTTTTCTCTCTACCATTTTTATTTTTCACCTTGGATTATAATTGCTACCTTATAATTGGATTAAGGTTTAGAAGAACTTGAAGACTTTGAATCGCTTAAAATGAGTAGGAAGTTCATAGCTTCTGGCTCCTCAACTACTACTTCCGCCTCCCCACCATCTGGAGGACAACGTTCAATACAGACAATGTTAAAGCAAGACAAAGAACAAGAAAAAGTGACCCTGCAGATGATTATGCAAGGAATCCAAGATCTCAAAACAAGATCAGAGACTATTGAAAAGAGAATAGAGAACATTGAACAAAGAACAAAGAACAGAGAACATTGAACAAAGAACAGAGAAAACTGATGAAAAAGTGGAGAACATCCAACAAATGATGTTGAAGTATGATGAGGGATTCCAAAAAATTGAAGAAGAAGATAAACAAAGAGATAAGAAGATTGGAGACATTGATAGTAGACTAACGGTGGTTGAACAAGATAAAAGTGGGATGCTGAAATGGGAGGTGGACAGATCAGAATTTTATCTCAGATTTCAAAACTTAGAGGAAGAAAAGGGACAAAACCTAGCTGAGATAATGATAGAAATACTGGCTGAAGCTCTGGAAATAACGGAAGAGAAGATGATGGATGGAGTAGATGAGGTATACCGAGACTTTACAAGATATGCGATGAGAAATAACCTACCAAGAGAAGTTCATATCTGATTTACCAAAAAAGCCATTAAAATGCAAATATTACAAGTGGCAAGAGAGAAAACGCTGAAATACAAAGGCAAGGAGATTGTGGTCTTAAAACAAATACCCAGAAAAGTGAGAGAGATGAGAAGAGAATATCGATTCCTGACTAAAATGTTACTGAAAAAAGAGGTGAATTATAGATGGCTGATCCCAGAAGGGTTAATGTTTACATGGCAAGAACAGAGACACAGAATTGATTCAATTGAGAAAGCAGAATTATTTTATTCAGAATTCTTTGGAAGGAAAGAGGAAGAGGCAGAAAAAGAGGTTTCACTAATTGAATTCCAAGATGATCAAATGGGGACTGAAAAAGAAGAAGGCGCAGTAGGTGGACAGGATGAAATCAAAGAACAACGTGAACCAAGATCTACGAGAGCTGCCAAACCCAACTATAAAATATAATCATGGAAGAAAAAAAAATGATCACAATTAATATAAATGGACTTAATTCAGCTGTTAAAAGAAGGAAAACTTTTCATAAATTAGAGAAATTAAAATTTGATATAATTTGTCTACAAGAAGTACATATTAAAAAACAACATGAACAACTGTTGGTACAGCCAAAATTAGGGAAAATATTTACTTCTCTGACCCAATGCAAGAAAAGAGGAGTGGTCTTATATATTAAAGAGACCATTCCAGCAAAACTGATTTATAATGATGAAGATGGAAGAGTATTAATGGTGGAAATAATGGACAATAATATGAAAACACTCCTAATTGCAATTTATCCCCTGAATGATAAACAAGAAGAATTTTATAAAAAACTACACATGAAAATAATTGAACTGGACTATGCTAATATAGTTATAATAGGAGATTTTAATGGAATTGTAGACAATAAACTGGACTACACAGCAACAACAACAAAGCAAAACAGAAAGACTCTCCCAAAATCCTTTTTTAAAATGGCTGATGAATTAAACCTAAAAGACACATGGAGAGAAAGAAATGCCAAAACTAAACAATATACTTTTTATTCAAATAGACATTTATCATGGTCCAGAATAGACATTATATGGATGTCAACAGAATTACTATCTAATATTCAAGATGTAAATATTGAAACAAGTATCTGGGCAGACCACAATCCAATGACAATCAAATGGAAAGAACAAAAAAGAAGATCGAGATGGACGCTAAACAATACTATTTTAAAGGAAAAAGACTTTAAACAGCAGATGGAGAAAGAACTGGCCTTTTTCTTTAGAGAAAACAAAAAAGAAGATACATCAATTCAGAATGTATGGGATACAATGAAGGCATATGCTAGAGGCTTGATAATAGATTATACAAGGAAAATGAATATTAGGAAAAGACAAGCCACTAAGGCTTTAGAAGATGAGCATAAAATACTTGAAAAAGAGTTACAGAAAACGCCACAGAAAAAGGACATTAAGCTAAAAATGGATATAATTAAACACAAAATGGGTCAAATAGAGAAAGAAGAATTAGCACAGAAAATTAGAGGTGCTAAACAGAACTATTTTGAAGATGCAAATAAACCAGGTAGATGGTTAGCATATAAGTTGAGAAAAGAGAAAGCATCAAGGAAAATACTGCAGTTAATAGATGACCAAGGTCAAATTTGCCATGACAATAAAGAAAAGAAGGAAATTATCTGAGACTTTTATGTGGAAATTATATAAGCAAGAGGATATTGATGAGGAAAGAGTTAAGCAGTATCTACAGAATGCTAATCTACCCAAGATACCTAAAAAGACTGAAAAAATGCTAGAAAGCAATATAACAATGATGGAGTTAACTGAAGCACTTAAGAAGCAAAATAATGGAAAAGCACCAGGCCCAGATGGACTTCCGGCAGAATTTTACAAAACTTTACAAGAAGCATTGAATCTTCCATTGTTAGAAGTTATGAATGAAGTTATGTTAAAGAAGAAGATACCCCAATCATGGTCAGAAGCCTATATCACACTTATCCCAAAAGAAGAGACTGATCCATTGCAGATTAAGAACTATAGACCTATTTCCCTACTAAATGCAGATTATAAAATCTTTGCTTCAATATTGGCAGAAAGACTTAAAAAATTTCTAAATAACTTTATTCATTCTGATCAAAATGGATTTCTGCCAAAGAGACAAATCAAGGATAATATGAGAGTAATTTTGGACACTTTGGAATATTATGAGGCACACCCTGAAAAGCAAATGGCTTTGATTTCTGGATGCACAAAAAGCATTTGATAATGTGAATTGGCGATTTATGTTGTTATTGTTGGAACAGATGGGGTTTGCCAGAAAATTTATTCAAGCAATAGAAGCCATATACTACAAGCAAACAGCAAAGGTAATGACAGAGGGAGAATTGACAGATTCTACTAGAATAAGAAAAGGAACAAGACAAGGGTGCCCACTATCACCTTTGCTATTTGTGTTAACTTTGGAAGTGCCAAAAAGAAATATTAGAGATGAAAAGAGTATAAAAGGAATGAAAATTAAAAAGGAAAAATTTAAATTGCAAGCCTTTGCGGACAACTTGGTTTTTATCTTAGAAGACCCTTTAGATACAGCACCAAAATTACTGGAAAAGATAGAGGCATATGGCAAGGTGGCTGGTTTGAAAATTAACAAAGATAAGACAAAGATTTTGACAAAGAATATGTTATCAAGACAAAAGGAAGAATTGGCAGATCTATTGAAAATTCAAGTCACGAATAAGATTAAGTATTTGGGGATACATCTCACAGCAAGATGTAGTACATTAAAAGAGAACAATTACATTAAACTTAAACAGCAGATAGCTCTTGACTTGGCGAAATGGGAAAATCTACAACTGTCATTAATAGGGAGAATTTCAACAATCAAGATGAATATATTACCCAGAATTCTATATTTGTTTCAAACAATTCCAATTAGGCTTGGAAAAGACTATTTTGAAGATTTAAATAAAATTGTGTTGAAATATATATGGCAAGGTAAGAAAGTGAGAATAAAATTAAAACTTTTACAAGACGCTAGAATTAGAGGAGGATTTGGATTGCCTAATTGGGAGTTGTATTACCAAGCTACAAATTTGATGTGGGTCAAGGAATGGATAACATTAAGAAATACTAGATTGTTGACATTAGAAGGACATGACTTGTTGTTGGGGTGGCACGCTTTTTTATGGTACAAGGGAACTAAAACACAGGGATATTTTAGAAGACACCATATACGGGAGTCTTTGTGGTTAAATTGGGAGAAGACTAAAAGACAATGTTATTTGAAAATTCCAGTCTGGTTATCAACTATAAAAGCATTTTCTTATCCTATAATATATAAGAAGGAACAAACAGTTAGATATGGGGAAATATTGAATGAAAAGGGTGAACTTAAATCGATGCAAAATCTAGAGGAACAAGGTATAAAGATGAATTGGTTTTCATATGCGCAAATACATTCAAGGTATGATAAAGATCTCAAAACAGAAGGATTCTATGACAAATTGACTGATTTAGATAAGATTTTGACATAGGAGATTTCAAAACTGATATAGGAGATTAAAAACTGTATGGTTATTTATTAGAAATTAAACTAGAAGAAGAACAAGTTAAAGAAACTATTATTGCTTGGGGGAAGAATTTTGGATATGGGATTGATTTAGAGAAATGGCAAAAATTGTGGTCTCAAAATTATAAAATGACAATGTCAACAGCATATAAAGAAAATTTGTATGTTTTACAGGTGGCATTTCTCCCGACAAGAATAGCAAGAATGTTCAAGAACAAATCTGAAAAAGGTTGGAAATGTCATCAGATACCTGGCTCATATTACCATATGTGGTGGACTTGTGCGGATGCTAGAAAATACTGGACCAGAATCCACATGTGGTTGGAAAAAATGACAAAAAAACATAGACTTGAAACCAGAGATATTTTTATTGGGAATTTTACCTGATACATATAGTAAAGATTTGAAATATCTGATTGTAAATGTATTAACAGCGGCTAGGATTGTATTTGCTAAAAACTGGAAAAATGAGAAAATACCATCGCAGGAGGAAATCATTAAGAAAATATTGGAATGTGCTGAAATGAGTAGATTGACATTTGAAATTAGAGAGTAAGAGGATAAACAATTTTATAAAATTTGGGACCTTTTCTATCAATGGTTAGTTAATAAAATACAATAATGAAATATGTAAAATCTTAGGAAATAATAAATATATAAAGATGTATTTTTTTTCTTTTTTACTATATCTATAAAAACTTTTAGGATAGATTTGGGAAGATTATATGAATTGTTACAAAATGATACTAAGTAAATTATAGTTATCTTGCAAAATATGAATGAATGAAATTATTGTCAAGTGATTGATTAATAAAATCAAGAAAGATGAAAAATTAGGAATTAAGTTAGGATTTGGTAGACCACATTGTAAAGGACCCATGGGTTGGATACATTTATTAATTTCTCTTAAATCATGAAGGAAACTCCATTTCCCATTTTTCTTTTTTATAACAAAATCAGGAGTATTCCAAAGACTAGTAGAATGTTCTATATGACCAGCAGCCAATTGTTCTTGAACCAATTGTTGTAAAGCAGCGAGTTTTTCCCTTGATAATGGCCATTGTTCCACCCAAACTGGCGTAGAACAGAGCCATTTAAGAGGAAGAGCCATCATCAAGAATCAAATGGGCATTAAGAAGAGAAAGGATAACACAGCCCCAAATATTAGTATGAATATCTAGAATGTATGGTTGTAGGAAAAAGGACTTACCAGCAGATGTTGTAACATTAATTTCTTGAACACTCTGCCAAGCAGCTGTAGAACCTCCTATTCCCTACAATGAAGAAACTGTCATTTTTGGCCACTGTACTGGCCACTGTAAAGAGGAGATGACAGTAACATTGGCTCCAGTATCCAATAACCCTTGAAATGGTTGTTTATTAAGGAAGAGCGTTAACAAAGGATGAGAGGAGTTCAGCTGATGAAGTAAGCCTACAGATAAAGAAGTTGATCCAAATCCTGCATCCCCATGATTACCTATACCAGGAGATGGAATTTCATATGGAAGAAGAAGCAATTGAGCAACAGAAGAATTACAAGGAAGAACTTGAGGAAGATTCACCCAAATCTGAATCATGAGGATACCAGTGTAATCTGAATCTATTACCCCCAGCACAACAAAATAGCCCTTTTTGTGTGCAGAAGAATGAGGCAAAATTAAGCCAACTAATCCCGAAGGAAGAGGACCTTTAAATTGAGATGGAACTATTTTAACTTCCATGGGAAATTTAAACTCAATTTCCTCTTGAGTGATTAAATCGATCTCAGCGCTACCGGCTGTGGCTGGGGAGGAGTGAGAGAGACTGCTGGAGGAGTCAGAGTGATGGGAAAGGCATGCTTTGGATTCTAGGTGGGTGCCACACCCATTGGCAAGTTTCCCGACCGAAACCGACATTGATTGGCCCAATGAAATCCCTTTTTACAAATAGGGCACTTCTTAGAAGGACTTGATTCTGAGGCATAGAAGATGTAGAATGACAGTCCTTCTGAAAGTGGCCAGGCTTCTTACACTTAAAACAGTTACCAATTGGTTGCTGTCCTTTCTGAATAGCAGCTGCTAACATATGCATTTTATAAGTTTGTGATCCAATATCCTGGCAGACTCGCAGCATATCTGCCAGAGTGTAATGAGCAGCAGCCTTTAATGGCTGTAAAGCTCTTTTACAACCTGCATTAGCATTTTCAATAGCTAACTGGTGAAGAAGTTCACCAGCAGCTTCCTGATGATCAAACTGCTGTCTAATTGCTTTGGACAGACGCTCAACAAAGTCAGCATAAGGCTCATTGGCATTCTGTCAAATGTTTGAAAAATTTGCTCTAGGTTCTCCAGCTTGGGGTACCTTAAGAAAAGCATGAAAGGCACATTCAGAAACAATAGTTAACGTAGCTGGAGGAAGAACAACTTGAGTAGGAATTGTACCAAACGGTCCAGAACCAAATAGCTGCTCAACTGTATATGCTCCTCCTCCTCCTAAAGCAGCAGCTTGAGCATGTCTCATATATTCACTCTCCCAAACCACATACTACATGGATGTTAAAATCATGCGAAATATTTGCTTCCAATCTTCAGGGATCATTGTATAACCATTTTTTATTCCTTCTACAAGTCCTCTTGTAAAATTACCACTAATCCCATAGTCTGTAACTGCCTTTTTAAACTCTCTTAAGATCTGATAAGGCAGACCCTCCCATTTTGCTACTCGCAGTCCAAGCTGTGGCTCCTGACCAGGATGATATTGTACTGGACAAACAGACAGTAATTCTGCAAGTTCTGTTCCTGAGACAGAGGCATCCCTTTTACAAGTCTCTACCATTTTCTGAAAAGAAGACTGAACAATAGAGTCAGGAGGCTTTTGCCCTGTATCTGCAGGAGCTGAGGGAATTGAAGACATATATTCAGGTGAAGAAGGGGGACAAATGACAGCATTAGTATAATGTGAAGGTGGAGGTGTTAAAAGAGAAAGTTCATTGTGACCAAATGTTTCAATTGCATGCCTACATAAATGCCACACATGCAAAACTTCTATTTTTGCTCGAGGTTCAGTATGCAATGTTTTCCCAATACGTTCCCAATCAGTTAATTTTAAAGACCCCTTTTCTGGGTACCATAGGCACTCAGCTGCAATCTCCTGGACCAGCCTTAAGAGATTTCTCTGTGGTACCTCAGTATTATTTTTCTTCAACAAATAGCCTAATTCATCTATATGCTTCCTTTGTTTCTCAGAAAGCGAAGACCCCATACTTACAGAAACCAAAAGGTTGAAGAAACCACAAAGGGTTGAAGGTGCACCAAATCCTTGCCGGACAAAGTAAGAGGGTCCCTGTTCGGGCGCCACTTGTTGTAATGTCGAGGCAGTCGAGTTGTTTGATTATGAACAACTGAATTATGATGATCTTTATTGGAGTATAGTCTTGCATTTATATACATTTTTAGTTATCCTCCATCATTGGTTAACTTTGGTTACTGCTTAACTTTCGTTACTGTTTAGTACAGTAATCCATACAATTAATTATCTCTAGTTAAAGTCTAACATATGTCTACTTCCCCTCTCTAATTCTCCTTTATCCATAGATTAGTGACTTTGTTTTCCTGAGTTGTATTTGCTTGGAAACATTCTTTATCTGAGGTTTGCCATCCGAGATTGGAACATTCCTGCAATTACAACTCTATACCCCATAAAACCAGCAGGCAAGCTACTCTATATAAATGGGGAACAAACCTTACTGTGATGACCTGTAGTCTCTCAAAATAACCCCAAACCCCAAACATACATTAAAGTCCAGTAATGCCTTCAACTTAACTTCACTGTTTTATTAGGTACAGTTTAAAGTCACAAAAGTAAATAATGAGGCAAAAGGAAACCAAAAACAAACTGCATTGACGAGAGTTCCAAAGCAAGCCAAGATAATTAATCATACATTCCAGGAAGATAACCGGGGGAGTCCATGGGAAGAACGCCAACAAAGATAAACCTCATTCAAAGGAAGCACTAAATTTGGGTCCAACAATTCTGACTACGCAGTTACAAACTTATATACATAGCTCCAAGCTGCAAGCCACGAGGAGGATCATGGTAATCTCCTCCTGAGTAGACCTCACTTTTCCCTGATCCTCTCCTCTCTGCGTGCCCTAGGATGGATAGGGGATGGGCCTGGATCCTCTTCTGATTGCTCAGCTGGCCTCTGCCCTTCCCCAGCCTCCTCCACCACCTCTGGAGCCACACTCCCATTCCCTGTTGGCTGTTCCTCCTCTTCCTCAGAGTCAGTCTCCACCAGGGGCATGATACTTTCATGCACTTACACAGATGATGTTACCTAGTTGGGTAATGAAATGTATACAAACAAACAATCAAACTCAGAGACCACCAAGGACTCAAAGACAATTCAATCCTGAGCTACATATATTCCCTTCTACTGTAATTTTTAGGTAGTCCTTGAGTCATTTAGGGACTACTCAAAGTTACAAAAGCACTGAAAAAAGTGACTTATCACTGGTTTTCACACATTATAATGATTGCAGCATCCCCATGATCACATGATCAAATTTGGATGGTTGGCAACTGGCTTGTATTTATTATGATGGTTGCAGCATCCCAGGGTCTTGTGATCATCTTTTGTGATCCTCTGACATTCAAACTCAATGGGGAAGCCAGATTCCTTATTATTAAATTAACAACTGAAGTGATTCAGTTAACAACTCTAGTAAGAAAATTCGTAAATCGGGCAAATTCATTAAACATCTTCCCTGCTTAGCAATGGAACTTTTGAGCTTAATTGTGCTAATTATTCAAGGACTACCTGTATTGTTTTGATGCCCATGTCTTTAAAATATATCATTTCCAGTTCCCTGAAGAAAGAAGTGGCTATTTTAAGCAGTAGAGTTTCCCAGTTCAAGGTTCGCTGGTTGATATGGTGGTGTTTCTGCAGCTTGCTTGTAAGAAAAGTACCCGTTGCTACCCTAATAATAACTTATGTTACTTTCTATGAGAGCAGCAACACTACTAGTCTTATTGCTGAAACAGAATAAACGTAGGCTGTGGAATAGTGATGTTTATGCTATCAAACATTCCTTCTGAAGAGAAGCACATTACAGTTGTTGAGTGGACAAGCCTAAATGGTTTTAAGAGTTCTAAGAGTCTCTAGCCTACTCTTTCAAAAATTAACATTGTTTAGTATGTTTCCCAAACTTCAGGTCAAAAAATTGAATTGCAGCAGTATAACAGGGTAAATTGCCTGATGAGCTTGTGGGCTCTAGATTCGGGTTATATTTTTTTTAATGAACCAAATTCAGGTTCCATGTCCCATAGATACCAAGAAGCTTTGTGTCTAATTAAAAACAACTGCTTTCTATTTATAATATAAGAAAAGGCAGAAACATTCATTAATGAAGGAATAGGTTATCTATACAAATTCTCAATCATCCAGGCCATGGTTGTCCCAAAGGTGCTTTTTCAAAAGGCAATTAGACTGTCAGATGGTGCTCCATTCAAAACCCAAGAAAGAAATACTTAGACTCCATTAATTAGAGAAAAGATATCTTATACTGGAAATCAAGTGGTAGCAACAAAAGAATTCTAAATCTGAGAAAATGAGTGTGTAAATCACATAAACAAAGTGATGGCAACGTTCCCACCCCCAATAGTTCAATTGGCTCATCCAATTAAAAGTTGTGTATTAAAAGATGATGGTAAAGACTGCAACGACGACACCATTAAAGCCAACCTCTTTAACACATTCTTCGGCTCAGTATTTGTAAACAGCAATGGATCATGCCCAGTATTTCCTAGCCGTACCAGTGATAACAACAATGATCTAATACATATCGATTTTACAGAAGACAATGTTGAAAAAGCACTACGCAATCTAAAACCATCTCTATCTATTGGACCGGACGAAATATGTGCCTACTTCTTAAAAAAGCTATCCACTGCCATAGCCGAACCTCTAAGAATAAGCTTTGAAAAATCCTTCAGGACCAGCTCCTTGCCTAACCTATGGTCACAAGCCACAGTCATCCCCATCTTCAAAAAGGGAGACCCAAGCCTAGTTGAAAATTACAGACCAATCTCCTTATGCTGCGTCACCTGTAAAGTCATGGAATCAATTATTAACCAATCCATCATCCTCCACTTAGAGACAAACAACCTACTCTCCAATAAACAATTTGGTTTCAGAAAAAACTATCCTGTAATCTGCAACTCTTACACTGCAAAAACATATGGACGACACAACTCGACCAGGGCAAAGCAATAGACGCAATCTACATAGACTTCTGTAAAGCCTTTGATTCAGTGGTACACAACAAACTACTCCTAAAAATAAAATCCTATGGTATCTCTGGACAACTGAATAACTGGATAGAAGCATTCCTGGCAAACAGAACACAAATGGTCAAAATTGGGAGCATCCTATCAAATTCTGTACCTGTCAATAGTGGTGTCCCCCAAGGCAGTGTTCTAGGACCAACTCTCTTCATACTCTACATAAATGACCTCTGTGATCATATTAAGAGCAATTGCGTTCTTTTCGCTGATGATGTAAAGCTGTTCAATACCACAGACAATACTGCTACCCTACAAAAAGATCTCGACTATGTATCAGAATGGTCAAACAAATGGCAACTTCAAATCTCAACAAATAAATGCTCTGTCTTACATATTGGCAAAAAAATCAGAAAATAAAATACAAGCTGAATAGTCAAGATCTTGTTGATGACCCAAGCTCTGTAAAGGACCTTGGAATACTCACCTCTAATGATCTAAGTGCTAGAGCCCACTGCAACTACATAGCCAAAAAGGCATTAAGAGTTGTTAACCTAATCCTACGTAGCTTTTTCTCTGGTAATATCACACTACTAACCAGAGCATACAAAACATTTGCTAGACCAATACTCGAATACAGTTCATCAGTCTGGAACCCACATTACATATCTGATATTAGCACAATTGAGAAAGTCCAGAAATATTTCACAAGAAGAGTTCTCCACTCCTCTACTCGTTGTAGAATACCTTATGCCACCAGACTTGAAATTCTAGAACTAGAAAACCTTGAATTACACCGTCTTCGGTCTGATTTAAGCATGGTATATAAAATCATACATTGCAATGTCCTACCTGTCAATGAATACTTCAGCTTCAACCATAACAACACAAGAGCACACAATAGATACAAACTCAATGTTAACCGCACCAAACTTGATTGCAGGAAATATGACTTCAGCAATAGAGTGGTCAATGTCTGGAATACTCTACCCGACTCTGTAGTTTCTTCCCCAAACCCCAAAAACTTTAACCTTAGATTGTCTACTATTGACCTCACCCCTTTCCTAAGAGGGGCGTGCATAAGCGCACCAACGTGCCTACCGTCCCTGTCCTATTGTTTCTCTTATTCTTCTTTTGTTTTTCTTATATGTACCCATTTCATGTATTCACAACTATGTATACACTTATACTTATTATCTTGTAAACAATTGGCAAATCAAATAAATAAATAAATAAAATAAAAATAAAAAGACAGGATAAAAACAGATACGCTTGTGCTATCAAAAATATAGTTTATTCCATTAGGAATTTATAGCATAGTCAAAATAAATGGTCCATTAGTCATGTATCATTTCAGTCAGTCCAGTCGGGATACTCAATTTGCAAAGTCCGTGTTGAATAGCCAATGTCAGTTCACTTACAATAAATTAGTCCGTATTATCTCTTCTCTCCGTTGAGAAATCAACACTTCTTTCTCTCCTCCGTTCCAGTAAGAAAAACGCAGTCATCAATCAATCCAGTAATTAGGGATCATTAAGCCAGAGAGAGAGAGCTGCAATTGACTTGCTTCTTTTATGGTGCTTTTACAACCACACCCTTAATTACATTCTTGTAGTTAAAGTTACACACACTTTAACCAACAAACCATGATAACTTATTTATTATTTTTTACCCAAACCAGTTAGGGTAAACAATGTTATCCCTAACAAAGGGCACTGGGATTATCATACAAAATAAATTGTAGGAAAGGGCCAGGCAAATATTAAGATCTTTTTTTTCAATATATATATATTTTATTGATTACAAATATAAATATCTAACACAATGCAACCGTTCTGGCATTACTGTGCCATACGTACAAGGATATTACTAAACCATTAACATTTATATTATTGGTGTGATATTAATTCTGTTACAATTGTTTTTCCCATCCTATCATATCACATTCTGGGTCTATTCGTCCTATTTTTTGTTCCGACCTCCATCTCTCTTTTGCAACCATTGATAAAGGTTATTCCAGGTATCATAGTATTCTGTTTCTCCCTTATTTTTCAAAAGTTAGTCTATCCAGTTCTTCACAAGCCAGTATTTTCCTTACTATCTCTCTTTCTGGTGGTGTATTTTCATTCTTTCAGTGTTGTGCATAGACCATTCTCTCTGCTTTCAGTACATGTATTATTAAATATGTTGTGCCTTTTCTGTGACCTTCTGTCATTATTCCTAAAAGGAATTGAATATGTTCTCCACCATTTGCTCTAACCATGTCTGAATCTGTTGCCAATATTTCCTTGCATGGTTACATGTCCACCACATGTGATAGTATGTACCTGGTAAATCCTTGTATTTCCAGCATTTTGGTGATAAATTTCTAAACATTTTGCCCAGCCTTGCTGGAGGAAGATGCCACCTGTAGAACATTTTGTATAAATTTTCCTTGTATAATGTGGCCAATGTTAATTTCCTATTTTCCCAAAGATTCTACCATATAGCCAATTCAATGTTGTATCCAAAATTTTTGGCCCATGCCACCATTGTCTCTAACAATTTATAGTCTAATAGGTATCTCTGTAGCACCTTAATCAGTTTATCCTCAATCCCTATTAACAGTTTGTCTAATGTTGTTAATTCTCTATTAATGCCCCATGTTTTCACATCCTGTGTGTATCTCAACTGTATTTGTAGATATGACCACCACTCCAGTTCTACCCTTGTGCTATTAATTCTGATCTGGTTTTCAATTTTTCTCATTTAATATGTCCTTATATACAACAATTTCCCCCATATTTATCAAATTTGGGTGTTAGCACTTCTAGTGTAGAGAGCCAGATTGGAGTTTCCATATAATTTTTATGTTGAATTTTGTTCCACACCGTCAAGAGTGCCTGTCTTTTGTGGTGTCTCTGAAAATATTTGTGTGCTGTGCCTTTTCCGTACCAAAAAAAAATGTGCCATCCTTCTTGGATATCATGGCCTTCCAGTGTTAATAGCCTCTTATTCCTTAATGTAATCCATTGATTTATCCAAGTGAGTGCTGCAGCTTGATAATATAACTCCCAGTTAGACAGGGCGAATCCTCCTGTCAGATGGTGCTCCATTCAAAATCCAAGAAAGAAATACTTAGACTCCATAAATTAGAGAAAATATATCTTTACTGGAAGTCAAGTGGTAGCAACAAAAGAATTCTGAATCTGAGAAAATGAGCGCGTAATTCACATATACAAAGTGATGGCAACGTTCCCACCCCCAATAGTTCAATTTGCTCATCCAATTAAAAGTTGTGTACCCACATTATGTGGGCATCTTCAGGTGGTGATGAGGCCTCTGTCTGTTGACCTTGACATATTTTGATAAAGCGTTGTGGTTGCGCATAGCATAGGATAGAAGCCTAAGCAAGAAACTTCCCCCCACATCTTATACAGTTCTGTTTTGTAAAACCTCCAGCTCGCTTCCCATAATCATGTCCCCCTCCTCCCCCATTACTTATGACAGCCAAAAGATGCAAAGCAAAGGAAGAAAATCTTGAAGGCTGACATTCGCCCCCTGAAAAAGAGGCGTTAGTCCTAAAAAAGAGAAAGAATAAAAGATAAAAGAGTAATATACATATAACATCATAATACTAAAGTTCAGGGTTTATCAGGATATTTCGTACAAAATGCCTTGACAAGCTTAGGAGCTCGAACATCCTTCTCATTCACCCATTCAGAATGGGAAGGAGGAAAATGTTTCCAAACAACTAAATATTGGAGTTGACCTCTTTGTTTCCTAGAATCCAAGATTTCTTTAACTTCAAAATGTTGCTCAACTTCAATTAGCAAAGGCATGGGGGGATTGACCTGAGCCGGTCCCAGGTCGGAGGTATGTTCAGGTTTTAACAAACTAACATGGAAGACAGGGTGGATTCATTGGAGGGTTTTCGGTAATTGCAATTGGACTGCCACAGGATTCACAATTCATTCAATTGGAAAAGTTCATACTTAGGTCCAAGCTTTTTTGACTTTTGTGTAGTCTGCAAATATCTGGTGGATAGGAAGACTTTGTCACCCACTTGATATGGTTTTTGTGGAGTTCTTCTTTTATCTGCAAAATTTTTATGAGCTTGATGAGCATCATCTAATGCTTTACGGGCCAGGTAAGCTGGAGTTCGGTTATCCACTCATTCAGTGACTGAATGTTAGGTTTCTCTTGTAGAAGCTCGGATATAGGTACAAAGTCTTGTCCCGAAGCCACTTTAAATGGAGTAAACCCAGTACTACTATGTACCGAATTGTTATATGCCACCTCAGCGAATGGCAATATGTCAGCCCAATCATCTTGCTGATAATTTATATAACATCTAAGATACTGTTCCAATACAGAGTTAGTCCTCTCACAAGCCCCATTGGTTTGTGGGTGATGAGTGGAGCTTAAGCCCTGGGCGGAGCCCAATCACTTCAGGAACTCCTTCCAAAAGTTTGAGGTAAACTGGACACCCCTATCTGAGATTATGCATTCAGGAATACCATGTAACTTGTAGATATGTAAAATAAACAGTTTAGCCAAAGTTTTCGCAGATGGGATCTTTGCACATGGTATGAAGTGTACCTGTTTGGAAAACAAATCTGTTACTACCCAAACAACTGTATTTCCTCCACTTTCAGGTAATTCCACTTTAAAATCCATAGAAATTTCTTTCTATGGGGCACTTGGCCTAACCACATTTTGTAGCAAGCCCGCTGGTTTACCAGGCGGCCATTTGGCTGATGCACAGATAGGACAAATAGGCACATAAGCCTCTATGTCTTTTTTCAATGTAGGCCACCAAAAATACCTTTTAACCAAGTGTAAAGTTTTCACAAATCCAAAATGTCCAGCAACTTTAGAGTCATGGACTTGCTGTAATATTTGGTTTCTCAACTTTTCTGGAACATATAATTTGGCCCCCACCCATGCCAATCCATCTCTAACTGTACAGTTATTTGAGTGAGCCAAGAACCAATCATCAAGTTTCAGAGCTTCTTTTAATTGGGAAGATAAATCATTTGATAATTTAACTTCCTTCTTTTTCTGGGCTCTGGTAACCAACTTCTGGGCGGGCACTATTATATTGAGGTAATCTAGATAAAGCATCCACCTGGAATGTACTTCTATGAAAAATTAAAGCATTTGAAGTACTGCGCCCAGCGAACTTGCTTGGGAGACAGTTTCTGAGGCATTTTTAAAGCTTTCAAATTTTTATGATCCGTCCACACCTCAAATGGGTGTTTTGCCCCTTCTAGGAAATGCCTCCAGGTTAACAGAGCCCAGCAAACTGCAAAAGCTTCTTTTTCCCAGATGGCCCATCTTCTTTTGGTCTCAGTTTACGGGAAGTATATGCACACGGTTGCAGAGTCCCCATCTTGTTTGCTTGTAGTAACACTGCCCCAACTGCTACGTCGCTCACATCAGCTTGGATTACAAAAGGAGCGTCCATGTCCGGGTGCTAGAGCACCGGCTCAACAGCAAACAGTTGTTTCAGCTTCTCAAAAGCAGCTTGGCACTCCATGGACCACTCCAGGGGTTTACTAGGCTTCAGTTTCAATTCCCCTTTGGTTTTTAGGAGATTTGTAATAGGCAGTGCAATCTTTGCAAAAGCAGGGATAAATTGACGGTAAAAATTAGCAAATCCCAAGAAACTTTGAAGTTGTTTCCTGGTGCGGGGAGGGGCCCATTCCAAAACAGCATGAACTTTTCCTGGATCCATTTCTATGTCATCATGTGACATGCGATAGCCTAAATAGTCAATTTTCTCCTGGTGGAATTCACACTTGGATAACTTCGTGTACAGTTCAGCAGCTCGAAGTTTTTCTAGAACTGAACGCACTTGTTTCACATGTTCATCACGAGTCTCCATATAGATAAGAATATCATCAAGATAAACCAACACCCCCTTGTATAAATGTTCATACAACACCTGATTTATCATTTGCATGAATACTACAGGGGCCCCCTGTAGGCCAAACGGAAGAATGTTGAATTGGAAACACCCCATTGGGCAGTTAAAAGCAGTTTTCCATTCATTCCCTTCCTTAATTTGAATTCGGTAGTAAGCTTCTCTCAGGTGGAGTTTTGTAAAAAATTTCCCTTTGGCTAAGTGGGCCAACATATCCTTCATCAAGGGAAAGGGGTACACGTTCTCTACCAAAATGGCATTGAGGTTCCTATAGTCAACATGCAAACGAAGAGAGCCATCTTTCTTTTCATGGAATAATACTGGGGCCACTACTCAGGGCCTAGCAGGTTGGATGAAACCACGTTCCAAATTTTTATCAATAAGTGACCGCAGCTCTTCTAGCTCCCACAGTGTCATCGAATACAGTTTTGGTTTTGGGAGTTTCACACCTGGCAAAATTTCAATACTGCAATCTGTTGAGCGATGGGGAGGGAGCTTGTCCAAGGCCTTCTCACTGAATGCCTCCTTTAAGTCCCAATATTCCTCTGGAATTTTCTCCTCCCCCCTCAGATTCTTGGTGCCAGTGGAGGCCAGCTCTGTGGGATTCTCAGGTTTTGGTTGAGATTGCCCCTCCCCTTCTGGGGGTTGGCCAGTATGTATGTGCAATAATCCCCTCCTCTAGTCAACGTGGGGGTTCCATTTCTGGAGCCAGGGCAAACCCAGTATTAGGAGGCGCTCCATCCCAGGAGCCACAATAAAACACAAAGTGTCTCTATGCTTCCCCATCGTCATTTCTACAGGTTCTGTTATGATATGTACAGGGCCGCCCCTAGCTACCGATCCATCCAGTTGGCAAAAGGCTATGGGCGTTTTAAAAGTCTTTAGCCTTAAGCCCATTTTCTCTACTACCTCTGAGCTGATTACGCACCTTGTTCACCCAGAGTCTAACAGGGCCAACATTTCCCCTTTGGCTCCTGACGTGGGTACCCTTAATTTCACTGGAATGGTCATAGGGCCCTTGTTTGGACTTACCAGTGAGTCGTCTTCTGATTCAGATTCACTCTCTTCAGAAGAGGTTGGAGTTCCCAGCTCCTCTCCTTTCGGAGGGGCGATCTCTACAACCTCCTCTGCTTTAAGTGCCATTTTGTGAGGCTTTGCTGGAGGTTTTTCAGGTTTTCTTCCTCCTCCTGGTGCCCCCTTTGGCTCCAGCTTGGCACGGCAGTCTGCAGCCCGGTGACCTTCCTTCCCACATCGGAAGCATGCAGTGGTCTTGAGTTTTGCCACCAGCCCTCCCTTTTGAGGTTTTAAGGCTTCTCAACAGCTGGTGGGGGAGGACTTGCTCCAACCAAGCCCACTCCTGTGTCTGTTTCAGGTCAGATCAATTTCCACCTCTGCTGCCAGCATGTATCACAGATGCAGCTCACTGGGGTCTCTTCTGACAATACAGCTTTGATAAACATCTTCATTCAAACCATCTTTAAAAGCTTCTATCAGGGCTCCCTGGGACCAGCCTCGAATATGGCACGCCAGCTCTCTAAATTCCTGGGTGTAATCAGCCACTGATCTCCACCCCTGATTTATGGTTTTCATCCTAATTCTAGCCTTACGTTCAGCTAGTGGATCTTCAAATCTGGCATGCAGCACTTTCATGAACAGGTCATAATTCATCAGTTGGGGGGCATTATCATTATGCAAAGTCATCATCCACTTTGCAGTGGTTCCCTCCAGAGCCCTGGTCACACATCTAACTTTGGCTGCTTCCAAGGAAAACTCCTGCCCATATTCCTTCATATGGCTCCAGACTTGTGCCAGGAAGAATCCTAACTCCTTGGGATCTCCTCCATATTTTACTTCCAACAAAGGCACCTTTGGAGTTCTATGCCTTCTGGCAATTACTCCCCCCGCTGGGGGGCCCTGGGCTGCTGCTGCCTGTTGTGCCGGCCCAGGTTGATTTATGGGGGTGGCTGCTCTGGTCCTTCTGGCTGGGGCTGCCTCCCCCTCTTCCCCCTCATACCTTTGATCAGTCTGAGTTTCTCCAATAGCTTCAATTAGAAGATGCAGGGCTTGAGTTAGTAAAAAAATCCTTCTTTCCTTCTCTTACCATGGCTCTTCTTTTCCACACTGACGGGTAGTGGTGACTCCTGGAGGAAGCTTTTCCTCAGGATCTTTCCAGCCAACTCTCAGGGACCATTTGGGTTTTACAGCTGGTTTTTTGCCAAGACTTAATTCTTCTAATAAGTCGGCTTCCCCTGCCGCCTCTAACAGCAGGGAATCTGGATTGGATTAGACATTGTGTTCAGACCCCCTCGGAAGAAAGTTTGTTAATTCTCCGGATGGGCTGGTAAACTGTGATTCAGAATAATGTCCGATGGTGCTCCATTCAAAATCCAAGAAAGAAATACTTAGACTCCATTAATTAGAGAAAAGATATTTTTTTTACTGGAAATCAAGTGGTAGCAACAAAAGAATTCTTAATCTGAGAAAATGAGTGCGTAAATCACATATACAAAGTGATGGCAACGTTCCCAACCCCAATAGTTCAATTGGCTCATCCAATTAAAAGCTGTGTATAGCATCATGTGGGCATCTCCAGGTGGTGATGAGGCCTCTGTCCGTTGACTTTGACATATTTTGATAAAAAGTTGCGATTGTGCATAGCATAGGATAGAAGCCTAAGCAAGAAACCCCCCAAACTTATACAGTTCTGTTTTGTAAAACCTCCAGCTTGCTTCGATAATCATGTCCCCCCTCCTCCCCCCATTACTTATGACAGCCGAAAGATGCAAAGCAAAGAAGAAAATCTTGAAGGCTGACATAGACTTTCTTTGATTTTCCTTGAAGATGTTTCACTTCTCATCCAAGAAGCTTCTTCAGTTCTGACTGAATGGTGGAGAATGGAAGGATTTATATTCCCTGCTGTCAGCTGGTCATTAGCACTCTTTCTGAGAGTCATTGAGGCCATTTGGAGGTTTATAGGTGTCTTCAGAGTCACCAGAATAGTCAAATGGTTGTGGAACATTCTTGGAACTGCTGAAAGGGCTGCATTACAACACAGAAGATTTCATACCTAGCCAGCTGTAGTTGCTAGAGCTTTTGGAACTGAAGTGAACTGAAGTGATAGAAACTATCTGAGATGTTAGAGAGAGTGACAACTAAAGAAAGCAGCAGGGAAGAGCCTCACTAGGTTTGCCTTTTGTTAATTTGTTGTCTGACTGACAAACACAAACGAGCAAACCCAAACGAGATGGTCCAATCTCTTTAGGCAAAGATTTAATGAGTACATCATTTTGGCACAGATTAAGGCAAAATCAACTCTGGCTATTTCCCACACAATCCTCTATAATTAAGATATAGACTTCTCCCTCTCTGTCTTAGTGTAGGTCACATTGTCCAATTAAATGCAGTACATTGTTATGAAAAAATACTTCTGAGGGTCTTAGCTGAAGTGTCCTTGATTCCCACAGTTTGCTTTCCTCATGTCTGGAACCTACATTCTATTTTCCCCCTCCCCTTCCCCTTAGTTTGTTGGCAAACTGAGAGGTAATAATAGTTGCAACAGCATAAGCACACTTTGAAGGATCCCCACTCCCAAAAAATATGAGAGATACCTGGAAAACAGCAAACAAAATTGATTAATAATTAGTTTCCATCCCCTGCTTGTGGGGCTCCTGGCTTTTGAGAATATTTCACATGGAACCTCCTTATTAACCAATCTGCCCTCACATGCTGGGCTTTGATCCACTTTACTTCCAAAATTGGATAACCCCTCCACTGCACTAGGTCTTGAAGTCCTCACTTAAAGTGTAGAATTATCTTAACCTCATAGTGTTTTTACCTCCCACTATAATGGGACCTGGGGCTTCTTTCTCAGTTGGTTTTGGCCTAGAGTCCTGGGCAGGGGTGAAATTCAACCACCTTGTACCACATTGTGCGAGGTGGTAGAGACGATTGGGTTCGGTTCGCTGAACCAAACAATCGCCCCTGGTTGGCCCACCCAATCATACCCATGTTGGCAACAAGGGTGATACCGGCAGTGGGTGGACTGATGCACGTGGAGAGGGAGAGTAGCATGTGGAAAATTGTGGCATCGGAGCCCTTTGCAGTGTTCCCTGGCCTGCGAGGGGAGGGCACGATCTCCTGTTCCCCCACTCAGCAGCTGCAAAATGCTCACCACCCCCTGGCATCTGCCAAGCCTCCTCCCCACTGTGCTTCTCTTCCTTCTCACCAGAAGTGCTCTCACACCCAGTGGGAAGAGGCTTGGTGGGTGCCAGAGGGGTGGCGAGCACTTTACAGCCTGTGAGAGGAGCCCTGCCAGCGGTTTCTGCTGGCAAGCTATAAAACTTGTGAAAAATAGCAAAAGCAAACTCCAAAAGGAAAAGGATCAAGACACATGAGAAAAGGAGATACTCATCAAAACACAGTCATAGAAAGCATGGCAGGAAGAAAAAGATTTAAAACCATGAGAGCAAACCAAAAGGCATAACAGAAAACTCAGGATATTGCAACAAAATGCAAACTGATTAATTATAGCAAACAAACAACTTCAGGGAAAAACAGAGATTGGACTATAAAACAATTACTCCTAACAAGATCCCAGGAAAAGATCCCAATCTCTAGAGACAGGATTTAAACGCCATAAAAACTCAACACACGTACAAATCAAAGACTTCACATATGAATCAAAAGGATCTGAAGGGTATAAAAATGGGGGTTTCACTTACAAAGATTAGATTAGTCTCAGGAATGCTGTTCTTATTGCTTTCCTATTAATAAACTGATTCTGGCTTCCAATGCAGCTGACCAATCATTTTGCAGTGAAACTCCCAGCTGGGAAATTTGAATTCACAAAGGAAAGACCTCTGCCCTTTTCTTAAAGGGCAAGGCTCCCTTTTTCTTTCAACAATTGGCGACTGGTAGTTTCCTGGCCAACCTAGCCACCGGACAAGGTCCGGAGATAAAACCCAGCCGGCACGAACCTTCTTTGCCTGGGGAAAACATCCACAGACCCTGCCCAGGAGGAATTGGGTAGTAAAGGGAATCCTTGAGACTTGAACTCAACAGCTGCTTCAAAGCAGATGGGTACCACTTTAATTTTTTTTAAAAAACCTGAAACTGTGGGGAGTGGAAGCAAGAGTGAAATACTGTGTATGTGTGTGTGTGGGTTTTGCCGGTGGAAAACAGCTGGATCCCACCTCCCCCGTTGACCTCTAGCCACACCCCACCTGCTGCTAGCTCAAAAAGAGCAGTGACCGGCAGGATTGGGAAAGCAAGGGGGGTCATGGAGCATGAGACCTTCTGAAGGATGCAAAGAAAAGCCAAGTGGGTTATGAAGTGAGAAGTGGCTAATTAAAAGAAAAGAAACAACTAAGGGAACTCCAGTGTCTCCCAGAGCAAATCCAGGGATTTCTACATACTTCTGAAATTAATTAGTTAGATAGTTAGGAATTTGTGAAGTTGTGAAGTTACGAAGTTATAGGAGGGGCCTGTACTCATCTGTGTTGAGGGTAGCAGTTCCTCCCAGATTCCCATTTTTTAGAGGGATCTGAAAACCAGTGGTGGAGAATTCCCTAAGAAAAGAGGTGCATCTTCTCTGTGAGAGAACCAGAGTCCTCTTCAGACCTTTTTTCTGAAAAGTGACATGTAGCCCGGCTGCAAATGAAGTGTCACATCCCACATCAGAAGGGGAAACATGGGAAGTTGCAGCTTGAGGGTGGTAGATACCCCTTTAGAAAATTTGCTTGAGGCATGGGACGAAAAACAGATGCTAGTCCTGGCCGATATGAATAAGAGGAAAGCAAATGAGATATGTAGAAAATGGGCTTTGCTAAGGGATGACACTGTGAAGCAGATTTGGCCTGACAGCAGTACTTTTGATTTAAAAATTTTAAAAGCACTTAGTCCCTAATCAAGCCCAGCCAAATATCCTACTGGTATTGCTGGGCCGAACTAGCCAGAACCAAAGACCTAACTATAGGGAAAGATCAAGCTAAGGTAGAAACCCATTCCTTGGAGGGAAAAACTGAGACAAAAATAATGGCTCCACTATTGCGCAAACCAGTAACGGGAAGAGGAAGGGGCAAATATAACTATATTCTTACACATACTCCCTTCTCTGCCTCAGATCTTGTTATTTGGAAGAAAGACACACCAACATTCAGGGCAGACCCCCAAGCAGTAATCCAAACTCTGAAATCAATAATAGAGAGCCACAACCCATCCTGGGAAGACATGAATCAGTTACTGCATGTTTTCGTAACTCAGGATGAACTATTGAAACTATTTGAGAAAACAGCACAAATAGCCAACCAACCTATTATCCCGGGACAGGCTATCCAGGCAAGAGTTGCATAGCCAACTCAGCGCCCTGATTGGGATTACAGTAATGCCAATCACTGGGAGGACTACAAAAGGGCAAAAACTAAACTAATGGAAGCCCTAGAGGAAATAGGAAAAAAGCCCCTCAACTGATCAGAATTTCAAAAGACAACCCAAAGGGAAAAGGAAAATCCTGATGCCTTTTGGGTTCGTCTCTCAGAGACAGCTGTGACATATGCCCACCTAGACCCAAGCTGCCAAAAGGACCAGATAATTTTAGCCTCAGCCTTTGTGGACCAGGCTACTAGTGACATCAGGGATCATTTCTACCATATTGTATCTAACTGGCCCACTTTGGAAATAGCAGAGTTGCACAGGATCACAAACTTCATCTATGACCAAAGGGATAAATTAAAAGAGGAAGAAAAAGATAGGAAAAGGAAGATAGAAAGACATAAAAAGCTAAAAGTTTTTGCTTCCATGCACCATAATGCCAGGCAAGTACAGCGAAGGACCACTGGTATCAGGCAGGGATGCTGGCAATGTAGGCAGGAAGGATGGCCCCAAGATAGGTGCCAACATCGCTATAAATGTGGTAAAATAGGGCATTTTGGCTGATACTGTAAACAAACTTGGTTTTGCAATCAGCCTCAAGATTCGCCTAGAGGCTCCATGCCAAGCAATAATCCATATCACAGAGGCTAGCAGAAATATAACCAACATCACGAGACACCTACAGCCCCTTTTCCCCATAACAATGAGCACAGAGATAATGATAGATCCCTGTTCTGTCTCACCTGTGACCACGAGGTGAAAGTCCAAGTTTCCAAACAGAGAACCTAGCAGCTACTTGAAGGAGCTGGCCCAGAATATTGGCCATGACTCATCATTCCTGGATTTTTCTTGGCTTTTCTCATGGTTGCAGACTTCCATTGGCTAAAAATCCTCATTTCTACCATTGTCACTGTCTGTGTTGTGGGAGTCCTTCTGTGCTGCCTCTGTCAATGTATTCCCCCTTGCCTCAGTGGCCTAAAAGCCTGTCGTCCTGCCCTCTCTAAATCAAGCACCCCAGAAAAGCAGGCAGCTTTCATGATGGTCCAAATAGACCATGAATTCCAGATATATCCAGATACTACGCTAGATGATAAGGATGAGGAAAACTACACAGAAGAATAAAAAAAATGAGGGATTGTTGGAAGTTACGATTCACTCCTCTCCTAGGAAAAGAAAAAGAAATTTTAAAATATTAAAAGGGGAAGGAAAATTCCACTAAAAGAAAGGAGAAGTGGAAACACAAGCAGGAATTCAGCTTTCAGCCCCCACCCTTGTCAAGTAGGGCCATTAAAATAGCTGGAGCCAGCTTACTTTTCACAACAAAGGAAGGATAAAATTACATGCATGGGATACAGAGAAAAAGCCTACAAATTAGCTAAGATCCTTTCCCATAGAAATCAAATAGATGGCAAGCTATAAAACTTGTGAAAAATAGCAAAAGCAAACTCCAAAAGGAAAAAGATCAAGACACATGAGAAAAGGAGATACTCATCAAAACACAGTCATAAAAAGCATGGCAGGAAGAAAAAGATTTAAAACCATGAGAGCAAACCAAAAGGCACAACAGAAAACTCAGGATATTGCAACAAAACACAAACTGATTAATTATAGCAAACAGACAACTTCAGGGAAAAACAGAGATTGGACTATAAAACAATTACTCCTACCAAGATCCCAGGAAAAGATCCCGATCTCAAGAGACAGGATTTAAATGCCATAAAAACTCATCACATGTACAAATCAAAGACTTCACATACAAATCAAAAGGACCTGAAGGGTATAAAAAAGGGGTTTTTCAATTACAAATTAGTCTCAGGAACGCTGTTCTTACTGCCTTCCTATTAATAAAGTGATTCTGGCTTCCAATGCAGCTGACCAATCATTTTGCAGTGAAACTCCCAGCGGGGAAATTTGAATTCACAAAGGAAAGAGCTCTGCCCTTTTCTTAAAGGGCAAGGCTCCCTTGTCCTTTCAACAGAACTAAGGAGAAATTTCCTGACAGTTAGAACAATTAATCAGTGGAACACCTTGCCTCCAGAAGTTGTAAATCCTCCAACACTGGAAGTTTTTAAAAAGATGTTGGATAACCATTTGTCTGAAGTGGTGTACGGTTTCCTGCCTAAGCAAGATCCCTTCCAATTCTGTTATTCTATTCTATTCTATCTATAGCACTGTTATTGAATTTGCATATGACATAACTGCTTTAGTAGAGACACTTACTCTATTCACTGACTTTAATTTCTTTTTCTTTGCAGACATCAAACAAACAACATAGGAATTGCAACATGTGTTATATATTTGGACTTTTTATTTTTTGGAGTCTTTAATGGTTCCAGATTAACCATATCATGCAAATGTTTATATATTACTGCTCTAATTCTTGTCACGGTACTACGGTTTCTTGCATCCATTTACAGTCTAGATCTATACTGTAGTGTAAAAGACAATGCAAGTTATTTAAATGCATGGATGGCAAAAACTTTCAGTAACTACATAACAAATATAAAAATGATAATGCTAAAGAAATATACAGCATTTATTTGAGGCCTTGAAAGTAGCAGTGTAAATAATTTTATCATTGGCCAGAATATCTCGGCCCTTGTACATGATCAATCAAGATTATGGCACATAACCCCAAGTCTTTAAGTTATTCTTACATTGTGACACCATTGTTTTCAATGTTAAAAGTTTTCCCTATTTCATAAGTCCTTGACTGGATCTTCTTTTTTTTACATCATGCGGATACACTTCCTAGCACTTTTAACCATTCTCTTTGGAACATCTATAACATTTACTAATACTTCTACTACATTTTTTGGATGCATATATATTATTGCTAAGTGAAGAATTAAAAATAGTGATGATTATGTTGTTAAGACAAAAGCTAGAAATTGAAAGTTTAGCAGCAGCTGTGAATGAGTTATGTGCAGAACAGATTGATTATAGATGTTGTACTTGAATACATGATACCAGCAAAGAAATACCTGATTACTCTGCAATAATTGAAAAACATCATGAACAAATAAATAAACTACAAGAGAAGCCTAGAGCTATGGGGAAGGATGGCTGGAATCCCTTGAAACGGGTGGGATGCTACCGGTTCTGCCCAGTTCTATAGAGCTGGTAGCTCTGAAGAGCAGCAGACACCAAACTGGTTCTGTGTTTGCTGCTGTTTGGCCCACCTGCCCGCCCAGGCTCTTACCTGTCCTTTATTTCCTGCTTTTTCAACCTCAGCTGCTTTGCGTGGCACAGCTGAGGTTGAAAAAGCAGGGAAAAAGAGGCTTTTTGAACACTGCACACCTGCGCGCAGTGCTTTTCAGCTGTCCAGGCAGCACAGCAGAAGGTTATGTTACACACATGCACAGCACAAAATGTAATCACCCTTTAACAGAAAATTTCCCCTGTAATCACTGGTTGAAGTATGACGCCTTTCTATCTTTCCCCTTAATTTAACAATTGAAATAATGCATAATTTCCATTCTGATTCTGCTTAGTACATTCTACATGTTACATTTTAAAATAGGAAAATGATAAATTTATAATATAGTTAAATATATAATTTCCATTCTAATTCTGCTTAATAAATTATTTAAAAAAAAAAAAAAAATGAAGCAATAAATTTATAATAACAAAACAATAGCAAATAATTAAACATTTTACACATTCCCTTTAATGTTTTATTAAATATTGAAATCTATCATTATTAAGCATTTAATATTTTAATATTTTGTTAGATCTTATAATATTCCAATTTTCTATTTAAAATACAAGTGCTACAATACTATCTTATGTACTTTTGCAGAATCTTTTTTAAATTGTACTTTACCCTTTGTCTCTAAAAAAATCTGCTTTTTTCCATCTTGTTTCAAGCCTTTGTGGCTTTTTCCCCCTTTTTCCCTTCCTTTCTTATCCAATCTAGCCTTTTTGCCCCCCCATCTCCTAACCTCCGCCTTTTGAGCTTCCCCTCTCTGTTGTATCCCTCTTTTCTGTTGCTTTCTGACATTGTATCGATTTTTCACCTTATTTTTCTCTTTCTTGGTTGTTTTTTTAACTCTTAAATTCTCCATTTTCCTTCCCCTCTTCCTCTTTTCTTTCTTAATTAGTCCATTAAAGATGGCTGCTTCTTCTTCTTCTTCTTCTTCTTCTTCTTCTTCTTCTTCTTCTTCTTCTTCTTCTTCTTCTTCTTCTTCTTCTTCTTCTTCTTCTTCTTCTTCTTCTTCTTCTTCTTCTTCTTCTTCTTCTTCTTCTTCTTCTTCTTCTTCTTCCTCCCAGTCCTCTTGTTGTTGTATTTGCTGGTAAGTAGAAATTGCCATTTCTAAGAAGTGAAAGACAGCTCCCAAAGAGCCCTTGCCTTCTTGGTCTTCTTCCTTTAATTTTTCAAATTCCATTTTTAATTCATCCACAGATAATGCCATTATAAAAGCTTTTCCTTCTTCTTCTTCTTCTTCTTTTTTAGAAAACAACCCAAATGTTTTAAATCTTAGAGTAGTTTCCAAGAGTCCCAAAGTCATCAAGCAATCCAAACAGACAAAAAATGTTTCATCTTCTTCCCTTTACACTTTCTCCTCCTGGGGCAGTATCAGTTACAAAGTCCCAAAATGTATTTTAAAGCCTTATTACAATTAATTTCTGGTCTTATAATCTTCAAGCGTCTCCTCCAGCAATCTTCAAGCGTCTCCTCTCTTCTGTTAAAGAGAAGAGATAAATAGATAATTGGAAAAGAACGGACAAAAGATATAAGTATAATGATTTAAATTAAGATGAAATAAACAAAATATAATTAAGAGAGTGAAAAGAGGGGAAAAGTTATATAGAAAATATAGAGTGGTAAATAAGATAAGTAATGGTATATAAGGTGAGCATGAATTTGATTTTGGTCTGTAAAAAAGATGTAACCCGGGGCTAAGCCACTTTCTAAAAAGAAGTTTTATGTTTTGTATTTTGAGTGTTTATGTTTGATTGAGAATTAATAAAACCTTGATAGAAAGAAATATAATTGAATAAAAGTGAAGGGAGAAATAACGAGAAATTCGGAAAAGATATATAGGTGTTTAAATGGAAATGTGATAATTTGGAACTAATGTTTTATTTGCTCTGGCAAAACCTATAAGTAGCTTTTTGAAAGGAGGTTTTATGTTTCTATGTTTTATGTTTTGTTTGTCTTTAAAAAAATTAATAAAATTTGTTTTAAAAAAAATGTAATCACCGAACCGGTAGTAACGATGGTTGAATCCCACCCCTGCCTTGACAGGACTCAATGATTGGATTCCTGACTTGGCTGGATGGATAAGACAACTGGTAGGATTGGGAATTTTAACATTGATAGCTGGAATAGTAATTGTTGTATGCAGTTTGGACCAATAATTATGACTTGTTGTAAGGAATGTATGGAAAATGGAAAATGAAAGTAAAAAGATTAAAATAATACTGCAACAATTTGATAAACATGAATATAAAAATCAATAGAAAGTATCAAAATAAAAAGGAGGGAGTTTGTGGGAAAGGAGAAAGGAGTATTGTTTTTACAGTAATTGTAGAAGGATGTACTAACCTTGAAAAGAAAACACTATGTATTATCTAATCCAGGGGTGGGCAAACTTTTTGGCTCGGGGGCCGCATTGACTTTTAAAATTTGACAGACGGGCCGGGTCAGCACAAGATTTTTTGGGAATCGCCCCCCCACCCTTCCCCCTCTTCTCCTCCTTCCCCTCCCCTCGGAGGCTCCCTCCCCTCGGAGGCCCCTGAGTCAGGAGTTGCTACCGCCGGCGCGGCTCAGCGCGGCTCCAGTCCCGCGTTGCCTCGGGAAGGGAAAGGCAAAAAGGAAGAGCCGTGGCGGTGCTTTGCAACGGGAGCAGCGGCACCGGAGGCTCAGGCTCAGCAGCTCCTGGTTTTGCCTTTTCCTTCCCAAGGCAACGCGGGACTGGAGCCGCACGAGCTGCGCCGGGCGGTAGCAACTCCTGACAGCCCCAGCCGGACACCTGAGCGGAGCCGGGCGAAACTGCCTGTTGCTGCTGCCGGAGCACCGCTGGGTCGCCTCCACCAAGCAGCCTGCCCGCCCACCGGGCTTCCCCTCTGCCGTGCGGCTCGGGGCCAGGCGCAAGCGCCCGCGAGTTAAAAGGAAGCCGAAAGTTGCTGGGAAGTTGCTCGGGTGCTGGGAGCAGGCAACCCATAAAAAGTTTAAGCCTGGAAGCCCTGGAAATCTGAGCAACTTCCCAGCAACTTTTGGCTTCGTTTTAACTTGCGGGCGCTTGCGCTCGCCCGAGCCGCACGGCAGCCCGCTCCAAGCAGCCCGCCCGCCTGCCGGGCAGAACCCTTCCGCTCCTCGGCGGGAAGACGCTCCAGCCTGCAAACTTTGCCTTTGCAAAGTTTAAGCCTGGAAGCCCCGGAAATCCCAGCAACTTCCCAGCAACTTTCGGCTTCATTTTAACTCGCGGGCACTCGCGCCTCGCCCCGAGCTGCACGGCGGAGGGGAATCCCGGAGTGCCGCCGGGTCGCCTCCTCCAAGCAGCCCGCCTGCCTGCCCGCCGGGCTTCCCCTCCGCCGCGTGGCTCAGGGCCAGGCACGAGCGCCCGCGAGTTAAAACGAAGCGGAAAGTTGCTGGGAAGTTGCTCGGATGCTGGGAGCAGGCTTTTAAAGTGCCGCCCGAGCAGGACCGCCGAGCCGGGAAACGGGGCACCAAGGCAGGGCAAGGCTCCACCAGCAGTGGCCTAGCTTTAGGTGGCTCCAAGCAGCCCGCCCCGCCCGCCGGGTGGAACCCTTCCCGCTCCTCGGTGGGAAGACGCTCCAGCCTGCAAGCTTTGCCTTTGCAAAGTTTAAGCCTGGAAGCCCTGGAAAAAAAAGGGGGATCGGCAGGGACTCACCTTCGGAGAGGTCGCACTCGAAGGTGATTTCAAACTTCCAGCCGAGGCCTTTGCAAATTTCTTTTCTTTCCTACCCCTAGATCGCTCCGCACTGTTTTGCAGCTTTGGGGGCCACGCGGCACAGGGCAATACGCCATGCCCAGCGATTTTTTTTCAGGGGCGGGCCAGATTGGACAGACCAATGGCAGCTATTTTTTTTCAGGGGCAGGCTGCATTGGACAGACCAATGGGCCGGGTGTGGCCCGCGGGCCGTAGTTTGCCCACCCCTGATCTAATCTCATAAATGTTGCTTGAGATTAAAGTGCACAAGAGCCCCTTGTTATGTTCTGAACTGGTTTTAGCTAGAATTTGTTGGCAACTAGAAAAAAACCCTAGAAACTAATAGTTATTAGAGATAAATTGTAAATAAGGGGCAGGGGAAAATGTATTCATTTTAGGCTCCTCAAATAGATAGTGACAGCCTGACTACTCAGCCAATAAGGAAAAGGTGGGAGGTAAACCTGCAACTGGTGATAGGGAATATAAAGAAAGTATATTGATGGCTTAAAGTGCGTACACTATACCTATGTGTACATTATATACCCTCTTTGCAAAGTGATAAATAAAATTACTATTGTTTTCTTTTGTAAGTTTTGGCTTGTAAACATTTTAAACTAGACAATTATAAAAATAAACACTTATAAAAATAAACCAATCTCATCAGAAATAAAGAAAACCAAATCTTTTTAAAAGAAAAGGAAACATAGCATGCAACTGCCTTTTAATTCTAATTGTTAAAATGTAAACTTTTATACAGAAAAATGTAAACTGTACAGCTGTCTAAATCACTGACAACTTGAAAAAAAAATTACAGAAGAAAATTCAGTGGTCCAAGTCGACCACAAGATGGCGCTGATCTACTACAAAGAGAGCAATCCTGACTTTTGCAGCATTGTAGAAGAGATGCTGTGAACATTTTTCTTATATTACAAATTATAAAAATAAAGACAATATTATTCCTTCTTGTATAGCCTGGATATGAATAATAAGTCTTGCACAAATTGCACAAATTCCTGATTTTATGCTCTCTGCATAAAATCAGGAATTTGTGCAAAGAGGATGTCCTGATTTTATGCAGAGAAATTAGACAACTTGCCGCCATTCAGGGAAAAAAGAATATAAAATACAAATTCTTGACTAAACTGGTTACTTATTTATTTATTTATTTTGCAAAATAGCAATTTTTCAAAGCAAATGTTCCTCTGTTCCAACTATCTGGGCTTCCTTCAACTTCATTGGGAGATTTCATTTTGAGGTTGCTGAGAAGATGGTAAACCCCATTATTGCCCAGCATTGGTATACACATATTTCCAGATTATTATTATTATTATTATTATTATTATTATTATTATTATTATTATTATTATTATTATTGTTGTTGTTGTTGTTGTCATTATGAGTTCCACTCCTTGATTTTAAGAGGATTCCAAAAGCTTTATATCCAGCATTCTGATTCTGCAGATGATGAAGAACCGTGACTCACTTGTCGATGTGATTCTGATTCAGTCTGTCTGCATGTCAGCTGGTCTAGCTGGCTGTCAATGTCAGAGCTGCAGATAGTGCAAACACAAGAAAAGTTTCTCTTTTGATTCTTTGTTTTCTTTTTTTAAATTTGTTTTCATTACATTTTTCAAAAATACAAATCTCATTTATATTTGTGACAACCTTTTGGCATCAACAAATACATATATCTTATATACCTTATTATATACATATCTACATTAAAAATCTCTTAAGGTCTTTTATTTTATTTACAATAATCCATTATTCCTAATCTTTGTATCTATTTTTTAGCCACTCATACCATTTATCCCATATTGAGTAATATTTGGAATTCTCTTTATCTTTCATTTCCAATGTGAGCTTATCCATTTCCAGGCACTCCAATACTTTTTGTATGACTAGATCTTCTGAGGGGATATTGGTCCTTTCCATAATTGTGCAAAAGCTATTCTGGCTGCTGTCAAAATATGTAGTATAACATATTTAATCTTTTTAGGTTATTGGACTGTAATTATTCCTAATAGAAAAAATTCCAGTTTAAGTTCAATTTGGTGTTTAGTGATCTCTTGCAGCCAGTTCTTTATTTTAACCCAATATTTCCTGGTCTCGGGACATAACCACCACATGTGATAAAAGGTACCATCTTTCTGTCCACACTTCCAACACTATGGACTTGTGTTGGGATATATCTTAGCCCATCTCGCTGGGGCCAGGTGCCACTGATAGAACATTTTATACAAATTTTCTTTGTAGGCCGTAGAGGTCGTTAATTTGTAATTCCTAGTCCATAATTTCTCCCTTTCATCTAATTCAATATTTTATCAGAAGTTTCGAGCCCATGCTATCATTATTATTAAAAATTTTAGTTGGAACAGAGGAAAAATTTATAACTAAAACACACAAATATTTATTGGGATTTAATATGGAAGAAGAAATTGTAAAGGGTTCTTTACAATTTCTTCTTCCATATTAAATCCCAATAAATATTTGTGTGTTTTAGTTATAAATTTTTCCTCTGTTCCAACTAAAATTTTATCTAATTGTTGTTGTTCTTTATCAAATCCAATTTCCTCTAGGTCTTTTTTATATTTATCCTGTATTTGTAAATATGGCCACCAATCAATTATAATTCCTTGTTCTCTCAGCTCCTGATTCATTTTGAGTTTCCCTTAGTTATCTAATAGCTCATTATAGCTTACCATTTTTTTTATATCCAATCTGTTTGGGTGGATCATGGCCTCCATAGTTGACAGCCAGCAGGATATCTTCATATAATGTTTCTTTTGGATTTTCCTCCAAATCTGAATAAGAGAATCTCTTATTTGATGTCTATGGAAGTAAGAATGTATCTTACGCCTTTTTTCCCATAAAAATGCATGCCAGCCTATCTGGAAGTCATGGTTAAAATTCTCTTATCTTTTAAATCTACCCAATCCTTTATCCAATTTAATGCCACTGCCTGATAGTAGAGTTCCCACTCTCCAAAACCACCTCTGCTCCTACTATCCTGTAGCATTTTCAATTTAATACACAGTTTCTTGTCCAACCAGACGAATTTGGCTGTTATTTTATTTAGTTCTTTGAAGAACTTTTTATCTAGTTTTATCAGAATCATTTGAAATAACTATAATAATTTGGGCAAGATGTTCATTTTTATTATTGCAATTCTTCCCAATAATGACAGTTGTAAATTCTGCCATGATTCTAAATCTTTTTTTATTTGTTTTACTAATTTACTATAGTTGTCTTCTTTAATTGAAGAATATCTAGAGCACGGGTTGCCAACCTTTTAGACCTCAGGGACCACCAAACTCATTATTTTGACTAACGTGGCTTGCTGACGTTGGTGGAAAGGAGAGGGAGAGAGAGAGAGAGAGAGATCTGATCTAACCTCGGAGAGCTGGTAATGTTCTCTCTCTCTCTCTCTCTCTCTCTCACACACACACACACACAGAGAGAGAGAGAGATCCCTCACACACCCCCACCCCCTCCAAGGCAGCCACATTCCTAGCCTGTTTTTGAGCTCTGTTCTCAGAGGGAGGTGGAAAAGAGAGATCTGATCTAACCTCGAGGGCTGGTGATTTTCTTTCTCTTTCTCTCTTTCTCTTTCACACCCTCACCCTCTCCAAGGCAGTCACATTCCTAGCCTGCTTTTGAGCTCTGTTGTAAGAGGGAGGTGGAAAAGAGAGATCCGATCTAACCTCAAGGGCTGGTGATTTTCTTTCTCTTTCTCTCTCTCTCTTTCACACCCCCACCCCCTCCAAGGCAGCCACATTCCTAGCCTGCTTTTGAGCTCCATTCTCAGGCTTCATGCAAGGAAAGCAGCAGAAGCAGCAGAAGTCTTTCTTTCTCTCCCCCCAAACTCTGCCAGAAATGAGTCTTTGCTGGTGCAGCCTCTTGGAGCAGCATGCCTTGCAGGGTCCCAAAGAATCATTTCTGGCGGAGTTTGGGGGAGAGAAAGACTTTTGCTGCTTTCTTTGCTTGCAGCCAAAAGCAGAAGAAGAAAGAAGTGGAAGAAGCAACCCAGTGGCCAGGCAAGTTCCCCCCTCTGCCCTTTCCCCACTCCCCTCACTACCTGGTTTTGTTCCTAATGCAAGCCTTGTGTTCCCGTGGGCCATGTTGGCAGAGCAGCCTTGTGTTCCCCTGCAGCCTGGATTAATTGCTTTGGGGGGGGGGTGCTCTGGTGGTGACATTTCTCTGTGGAACCCCAAAATTTTCTTACGGACCACCAGTGGGCTGCAGACCATCTTTTGGCAACCACTGATCTGAAGGATAACCATATTCCTAGGTATTTCACCTTTTTTGCAATCTGTAATCCCATTTTCCTTCCTAATTCTTTTTTCTGGTTTGAGTACAATTTTTAACTATCATTTTTGTTTTATCCTTATTAATTTTAAGTCCAGCCACCTCCCCAATTTTTTCTATTTCTTGCAACAACATATGTCCAGTATTTAGGGGGGCTTCTACAATAAATACTAAGTTATCCGCAAATGCTTGGACCTTATACTCTTCTAATTTTAATCCCCTTTATTTCTGAGTTTCATCTGGTTTGGGCTAGTAACACTTCTAAGGACAGGATAAATAGCAGAGGTGATATTGGACACCCTTGCCTCACTCCCTTGCCTATCTTAAAATCGTCCGTGCGATCCCCATTTAATAGTACACTATTACTATGATTCTTTGTTTTCTATGCAGCTCCTATAAGTAGTACAAGTCTAACTAGATTTAAAGTTGGCACAGCCCAGTGAATAAAATATCTAAACAAAGATATTTCTGCTTTAACATGTATAAACACTGCCAAGAATAAAACCATCAATTTAAATAGTTCCCTAGATTTTATTCACAAGTCCAATGACATTGAAGCATGGGAAGACATTTAACTGTGTACAAAAGAGAGTTGGACTAGGATTGCTCATTAACATAATGAATTGGGATTTGCACAGCATGCTGAGCTACAATTTGGTATCTTTGGTTTTGAGCTCAGCTGATGAACTGAAATTATCCCATTGGTAGGTTGGTCACAACCTAACTATTTATTTTATTTATTTATTTGATTTGTCAATTACTTACAAGATGCAGGTATAAGAATAAACATAGTTTTGAATACATGAGATAAATACTTATAAGAAAAATAAAAAGAAACAATAGGACAGGAACAGTAGGCACGATTAGTGCGCTTATGCACGCCCCCTACAGGCCTCTTAGGAAGGGGGTGAGGTCAATAGTAGACAGTCTAAGGTTAAAATTTGGGGGGTTGGGGAAGAAACCACAGAGTCAGGTAGAGTATTTCCAACATTGACCACTCTGTTGCTGAAGTCGTATTTTCTGCACTCAAGTTTGGTGTGGTTAACCTTGAGTTTGTATCTATTGTGTGCTCTTGTATTGTTATGATTGAAGCTGAAATATTCATTTGCAGGTAGGACATTGCAATGTATGATTTTATATACTATATTTAGATCGGACCAGAGGTGGCGTAGTTCTAGGTTTTCTATGTCTAGAGCTTCAAGTCTGGTGGCATAAGGTATTCTGCAATGAGTAGAGGAGTGGATAACTCTTCTTGTGAAATATTTCTGGACTTTTTCAATTGTGTTAATATCAGATACATGATATGGGTTCCAGACTGATGAGCTGTATAGGTCTAGCAAATGTTTTGTATGCTCTACTT
Organism: Notechis scutatus; assembly: GCF_049901735.1. Taxonomy (NCBI): domain Eukaryota; kingdom Metazoa; phylum Chordata; class Lepidosauria; order Squamata; family Elapidae; genus Notechis; species Notechis scutatus. The sequence goes on along the minus strand of NC_142013.1, from coordinate 59,235,429 downwards.
ATTCGTGCGATATTACCAGAGAAGAAGCTACATAGGATTAGATTAACAACTCTTAATGCCTTTTTGGCTATGTAGTTACAGTGGGCTCTAGCACTTAGATCATTAGAGATGAGTACTCCAAGGTCCTTGACAGAGTTTGGATCCTCAACAAGGTCTTGACTCTTTAGCTTGTATTTTATTTTCTGATATTTTTTTTTGCCAATATGTAAGACAGAGCATTTATTTGTTGAGATTTGAAGTTGCCATTTGATTGACCATTCTGATACATAGTCGAGGTCTTTTTGAAGGGTAGCAGTATTGTCTGTGGTATTGAACAGCTTTACATCAGCAGCAAAGAGAACACAGTTGCTCTTAATATGATCACAGAGGTCATTTATGTAGAGTATGAAGAGAGTTGGTCCTAAAACACTGCCTTGAGGGACACCACTGTTGACAGATACAAATTTGTTAGGACACTCCCAATTTTGACCACTTGTTGTCTGTTTGACATGAATGATTTTATCCAGCTATGTAGGTGTCCAGAGATACCGTAAGATTTTAGTTTTAGTACTAGTTTGTCGTGTACCACTGAATCAAAGGCTTTACAGAAGTCTATGTAGATTACATCTATTGCTTTGCCCTGATCGAGTTGTGTAGTCCATATGTTTTTGCAGTGTAAGAGTTGCAGATTACAGGATAGTTTTTTTCTGAAACCAAATTGTTTATTAGAGAGTAGGTTGTTTGTCTCTAAGTGGAGGATAATGGATTGGTTAATAATTGATTCCATGACTTTACAGGTTATGCAGCATAAAGAGATTGGTCTGTAATTTTCAACTAGGCTGGGGTCTCCCTTTTTGAAGATGGGGATGACCATGGCTTGTGACCATAGTTTTGGCAAGGAGCTGGTTGTGAAAGATTTTTCAAAGCTTATGCTTAGAGGTTCGGCTATGGCAGTGGATAGCTTTTTTAAGAAGTAGAGTCCCAATATGAGTCCCAATATGCTGCTACAGTAAAGCAACTTATCTACTTATCTGAGATGGGGAGACTGTTTTACCTCAACCAAGAAATTGAATTTATATTACAACTGTAGGACTATCTATTCAAAAGTTGTCATTGAATCCTTAAATATTTGTACATTTGATATGTCAGCTCAGATTGCCGTCCTCCTGAAAGATTAAGGTACCAAGGGCAGGAAGCATACAATTTTTCTTTAACAGTTGTACGTCATAGGAGTCCCCTTTATTTTTTTCCCATATAAAGGTATGGTTGCCATGATGAAAACAATAAATACTGAACTTTATAGATATGATTAGATTGTAATTCCATACCAACATCATCTTTTTGTTTTTGCCCAACTGTTTTGAATGAAATAAAAAAAATATGAGTTCTGGTATTAGACTCTAAACTGAGCATGTTTCATGGCACATGACTTTCAGAAGCTTATTGACATTAGAAGCATGGAGGAAGACAATGCTCCCCAATTGATTGTAATTAATATAATTAGTGCTTCTCAATTTTTCCTAGTCTTGTCTCTTTGCCTTAGAGACCTCCATTCACTTAAACATTTATGTGCATTCTTAATTACTTTTAGTAATCCAGCAGCAATGAATATATACAGCTTTTTTCTCTTCATATTCTTCTACAGAAAAATAGCACCATGTTAGTGGACTAAACAGGAATGAGGAAACTTCAAATCCAATGCTCATTAGAGGTAACAAACAAAACAATAGGATCTGTAACTAATTCACATAATAGAGGAAGATTCTATTCTGCTTGGCTTAAATTGAATGGTCAGTTGTCTAAAAAAAATGCTACTTTACCCCATCTCTATTTTGCAAACTCAAATTCAAAAAAGTAAAAGTATAAAGAAGGTTGCTGCTACTATAGAACTGAAAAACTAGCTAGTTGCATTCTGAAACATATCATTTATGTTTCTCAGAAATCTATACCAAGAAGAATCAATGCATAGGAGAAATGAGCAATTTTTGGACTGTTCATGGCATCCAGAAGGCCTTGGGATAGCCATTGTAGAAAATTAGCACCCACTCTGTTCCTAGAAGAATGAAATATTCTAGGAAATATTCAAAAGGCAAAATATTATATCTCCCTGGATGAGAAAAGGAGAAACATGCTCTTGGAAAGAAGTCCCCACCTTTGTTAATAGCCCCAGAAAGACTGGGCCATCCTATCTACAAGATAAAAAGCTGGGCTAGCTTATCTACAAAATAAAAGATCTTCACCCTCAGAACATGATAGGATAGGAGCCCAAGACCCTTTCAGGACACAACCCTCCATTACATCATCACCCACCACGATTCAACCAAACCTGGGAATCAAGACAACCTACAAAGTTACCTCTGCATGGCCCCATGGGAGTCTGACAACCAATCAGAATATATTTCTTTCACAGGAACAGGAAACAAGTTCAAAGTCCAAGAGAGGGTATAAATCTCTCTCTCTCACCCATGTGGTCAATTGCCCAGGACCTCAAACCGTATGGTCCTGTCCACCATTAAACTATCTTTCCAAATAGCCTCCATGTTTTCAGTGTCTTTCTCCTCACTTGGAACTGAACCCAGATGGACATTTCTTCCAATACCATCAAAGCCTCCTGCCATCTTGCAAGGTCAGCAAAAAATGGGTGAGGGGCATGAATGGGTTTGATTTATTCATTTATGTTCAATTTTAGATTTTTTTTTTAATGGTGTGCTCTGATGCCTCCTGCTTTTTTAAAAATTAGATCTGGCTTACTGTTTGGAGTATGTTCCCTCCCTCCAGTCTTTTGCTGAAACAAAGCCAAGTATAGCTGTGGTGACACAAACATTGTCTAGCCCAGGGCTGTCAAACTCCATCCCGTGGGCTGGATGCATCACGCACTGCCCAGGCCCAGTTTAGCAAAGGGGTGGAAAGTCCCGATATGTCATGTGACGCCACCACGATGACATGAGTTTGACACCCCTGATCTAGCCCATATAGAACTATGATGACTAATAATAACTGTTAGTTTTATTCTTCAGGAATTTTTCTAATCCTTTTAAAATGACACCGATTGGGGACCATTTCTAAAACATGTGATAATGTTGGTTCTGTTGGATTGAGTGACATTATTTAAATTGTCAGAATAGAATTTCTTATACTGTATATCAGGATTAATAACAGCAAGCTTGGAAGAACCTTGTAATTTGCAGAAGCACTTATATGCATTGTGATTTGTGATTTGTTTGAAGGAGAATAACCACCCCAACAATTAAAAAAAAAGAATCAATTGCTTAGAATACTACATAATGCTTACACCTAATATGTGTGACTGGATATCACAAAGGAAGAGGAATGGAATTTATAGAAGTGGCTGGTTAGTTGGCTGGAACAGTGAACAAAGTGCACCACATTGCTGAAATCATTTGTACATCCAAAGATGAAGGACACCATGGAAGTGAGGTTTGAAGACTGTGACTTTTGTGATTTCAGTGCCACATTGCCACTGATTCCCCATGTGACCTTGGAATGTTTTTGTTAATCCCTCTGAATAACAACAAGATTGACTCTTCTAAGGAAATTATTTCTCAAAGAATCTAATCTAGTATCATTTGTTAATGTTTGAAAAGTCCTTTGGCAAAGTAACTGCCATTCCTTTAACATGTGATTGAATTTAAAACAATAATTTTAAGAAGGAAAAGCAGGAAAAGTAATTCTGTTGATTGAAGAAATATTCTGGTCAAACGTTTTTTTAAAAAAGTTTTCTTGCAGCCTCCATCAAGCATTTTGAAAACTTTTTAGTTTTGTGCCATTTCAAATGAAAAAGACAGCCAAATTCTATCTGCAATTACATGTAAATCTATAGTCAAGAAAATGTTTTCTATACAAATGTTCATGTTATATGCTTTGAATGGCCTGATCAAATGCTTAGGTATTTTAGTTCCCCAAGCCACCACTTTTTAATTCTATAAAATTGCTAATTTCTCATTGTTCCTTTTTTTTCCAACTTCAAGGTACTAGAGACATCTAATGGAAAAATTATGCATTGCTAGTCATAAGATTCCAGAACAAGCCAGTGATCAGTCTGGAGCGTTCGTTCAAAATTTTAACCCCATGGCACTTTTTGCAAAAGACATTAGACGTTCTGCTTGCACTTTTTGCCTCTCAAAAGTGAATATAAACCAGCATAATGTATAATACGTGTTAAATTTAAATCATCTATTTTCTGGCTTTCATTAGCAGTGTTGCCTAAAGTGATATAGTATGATATGATATGGTTGCTGAAAGATTAACTTAGGAATTACTCATTCAAATAGTGATTGTGTCACAAAGATATCGTTGAGCTGTATCAGGAAAGAGTCAAGCTCAATTCCCAGTCCTTGTTTTCTTAGCAACAACATGAAGCTGCTTTGCTACTTGATCCTTCTATTTGTTTCTCTTTGTGGTTTTACCCTACCACCCTACACCTTGAGATTTTTGGATGGATTGTCATTTCAATTCTAACCAGATCCGATTTTGCTTAGTTTTGTTAAGACTAGCCACTTGTGACCTTACACAAGCCATCAATAGCTACTTCTTCAGCCACATTTCCCATATTACTATATAGAGCTGACAATATGATCCTTTTTTGATATTAATCTATGAAGATCAAAATGAATACATACATATGGCAATTATTTGATGGCCCAGAAAGAACAACCCAGAATTTTCCTCAAATAGATCTGACAACCAACTATGTTAGTAGCCCACTCTTGGCTGCAAATTGACAGAGTAGTAATGACCATGATGAGGCAGGGGTGATGAGGGGTGATAATTGTTAGATATTTACATACTCACCTCTGATTGGTTGTTTTGCAGAAGCGGGAAAGTGAACAGATGTCACTGGTGGATGCCGCGGACAGCTCTGTTGTAAAAGGGGCTGCCGTGGCTGCGAGCACCAGTTCTGTAGGAGCAAATAAAGGAAACGTTGAAGAGCTGGAATCCTCTGAGTCTTATTACCAACGATTCAACACTGGCGACAAAGGTGGAATACTGAGACGAAACAGGACCAGCAAGCACATGGCGGCCAAAAACCGAAGCGGAACATCCGAACAATGGCCGGAACCAACGTGCCACCCGCACCGTTCAATCCCACGACAGAGGATTGGGAATCGTACCTCGACCGATTCCACATGTTCCTCGAAGGGAACAACCTCATGAACATTTTGGAACAAAGAAAGCAAGCAGTCTTTCTCACATACTGTGGGCCTGCTATTTTCAAAATGGCCAAAGCACTGTCGGCACCCAGCAATGTGCAGACGATGGCCTGGCTGGAACTGAAATGGATCCTGAGGGCTCATTACACCCTGCCAGTATCCTGTCTTATCAAAAGGCACAAATTCTACTGAAGGGACCAGAAGGAAGGCAAGAGCATCAGCGACTTCATCGCGAACCCGAGGGACATCGCCGGGGCATGTGCGTTCCTAAACGTGGATGAGGCAATGAGGCATCACATAGTCCTGGGGCTGCGAGACCTAATCCTGCAGAGCCGCCTCCTGACTAAGCCCAAAATAACCCTAAAGGAAGCCATCGAGGAGGCCACTGCAGTGGAAGCATCACAGAAATTGGCAGCTTCTAATGCTTCTTATGTCAATAAGCTTCTCAAAGTCATGTGCCATGAAGCATGCTCAGTTTAGAGTCTAATACTAGAACTCATATTTCTTTTATTTCATTTAAAACAGTTGGGCAAAAACAAAAAGATGATGTTAGTATGGAATTACAATCTAATCATATCTATAAAGTTCAGTATTTATTGTTTTCACCATGGCAGCCATACCTTTATATGGGAAAAAATAAAGGGGACTCCTATGACGTACAACTGTTAAAGAAAAATTGTATGCTTCCTGCCCTTGGTACCTTAATCTTTCAGGAGGATGGCAATATGAGTTGACATATCAAATGTACAAATATTTAAGGATTCAATGACAACTTTTGAATAGATAGTCCTACAGTTGCAATATAAATTCAATTTCTTGGTTGAGGTAAAACAGTCTCCCCATTTCAGATAAGTAGATAAGTTGCTTTACTGTAGCAGCATATTGGGACTCTTGGAAAAAATATCTTGAAGGAGTTGTACAGTAGGTTACAAGCCCATTGCTGTGTTCCGTCTTAGAGGGATTGCCTGTCAATGATCAGATAGAGTATATTCAGTTGGTGTTCTTTGGATGGGATATAATGACAAGAAAACTCTTTCCTTGTATTAGAGAAATAACAAATTCCAACTAGTGAGAGCAGCAAGGAAAGTAATTTTGTAATTTTGCAGTTGGAACTGAAGAGGGGAGAGATAAATATTATTAGCTAGTATGAACTGAAGGAAAAATGGGGAAATTAGCATTGTTGTACTACTCTCTGGAAATACAAAGTTAGATTAACAGCTCTGAAGTCTATTATGAAACTATATTTACCTTCATTCTCTTCTGCTGGCTTAATTAAATTTTCATTAAAGTATTCTGGGAAATCAAAAACATAATCACATCAGACCGCGTACTAATCCAGTGCAGTGAGACACTACCAGTAACCCTAACCTGTGATGCATCACCCTTCAGGGTTGGCACCATCCTCAGCCATGTACTACCCAATGGGAAAGAAGCCCCCATAGCCTTCTACTCAAAGACATTGTCCAAACCGAATGAAATTACAGTCAACTCGACAAAGAAGTGCTGACCGCTGTCACCGGAATCAAGCAATTTCATGAGTACATCTATGGATGGAAATTCACTCTAGTTACAGACCACAAGCCACTTCTGGGGATCATCGCAGGAAACAGAGACACCCCAAACATACTGTCACCCTGAATGACGCATTGATTGGAGTTCCTAGCTGCCCATGACTACAATTTAATACACCAGCCTGGAAAGGACATAGACCATGCAGACGCACTCAGTCAATGCCCCCTACCCAACCTAGAAGAAAACCCAGTGCCAACCACATCTACACTCCTGATAGAGACTTTAGGGAAAGCACTGGCAACAGCGGCAGACATCACAAGAGCAAATGCAAGAGACAAAACCCTGGCGTGAATATTGAACTGGGTAGGGAGGGGTTGGCCAGAGACTGAGACAGCCAATGAAACCAAACCATTCAGAAACACACAAACAGAACTCTCAATCCTGAAAGGGTGTGTACTTTGGGGGGATTGGGTGATTATACCTGAGGTTTTAAGGGAGAATATACCAGAAATGTTACATGAGTGGCACCCGGGAATAGTAAAAATGAAATCCCTGGCTAGGAGCTATGTGTGATGGCCAGAGATGGCCAGAGAAATAGGAGCCTGGGTGTCAACCTGCAAATGCTGCCAAGAATCCAGGCCAGCACCTCCGACAGCACCCACACACGAGTGGGAAACACCAAGGGGACCGTGGTCAAGGGTGCACATCGATTTTGCCAGACCAGTGAAGGGATACACATTTCTAATAGTGGTAGATGCATATTCCAAATGGTTGGAAGTAAGCATCATGAAATCTACCACTACAGAGGCCGTAATTAGACAGTTTAGGAGATTATTTGCAATGCATGGCCTGCTGGACATAATCATATCTGACAATAGGACATAGTTCACAGCCACCCAATTCAAGGAGTTCCCAGCTTAAAACGGGATACGGCATGCATTAACAGCACCAGGGCACCCCAGCATGAATGGTCAAGCAGAATGCATGGTACGATACATGAAGGAAACCCTCCACAAACTGGGGCCAGGAGACACCCAAGCTAAGTTAGACAAGCTGTTAAGCATACAACACATAACACCCAGCGCAACGACTAATAAGAGCCCTGCCGAGCTACTGATGGGAAGGAAACTGAGGTCACCATTAGATAGACTACATCCCCTTTATAACCCAGACACCCCAATTAATTCGTCCAGCAAATGCCGGACATTCCAGACGGGTGACCCAGTATATGCCTGAAATCTAATGGGGGAGCCCCTCTGGATACCCACGTGGGTGACCCAGGTAACCAGACCCCGATCATACAAGATTGACACAATCGATGAGCAAAATTGGAGGAGACACATAGATCAACTAAGGGCCCAGGGGACTAGGGGAGAAGGGGGAGACCCTTCACAACAACCTAACATAAGTAGAGAAGAAGGGGGAGACCCTTCACAACAACCCAACACAAGTAGAGAAGAAAGTAGGGGAGACCTTTCACATAGGTGCAACACAATTAGAAAAGAAGGGGGAGACCCCTCACACACACACACAAAAAAAACAGAACAGGCCCTAGCAGCTAATGAGGCACAACCTCAACAATTAACAATAGCACCGAACGAAGTAAGCGAACACATACCTGTAGTCCAAAGGCAGGGCAGCATGGCAGGACAGGAAAAGGCCCACAGAGGAATCGAAACAGCGACCTCTAAGGGAAACAAAATGGCCGCCCCAGCCAGAAGGTTCCAGGAGGTCCCAAGCCAAGGGACGGAGAAATGATAAATCCAACCGCACAGTTTGAAGACCAGCCAATGACTAAACTGTGCAGGTCCAGTCACAACCATAAAAGCCCCACCTATTTATGCGACTATGTACTCTAGGTGAGACAGGATTGGGTGAGACCAGACCAGTGGGGAGGGGTGTTAGATATTTACATACTCACCTATGATTGGTTGATTTGCGGAAGCGGGAAAGTGAACAGCCGTCACTGGTGGACACCACGGACAGCTCCATCGTAAAAGGGGCTGCCGCAGCTGCGAGCACCAGTTCTGTAGAAGCAAATAAAGGAAACATTGAAGAGCTGGAGTCCTCTGCATCTTATTACCCATGATCTAACAATAATGTTTCCTTTTCATTATAAGCAAGAGATGGGGACTTATTCAGATAGCCATCAGGTGGTTTAGATTCTGTCTGGATGGTACAAAGGCAGAGACTTTTTGAGGTCAGGATGGGAACAGCAAAAAGTTGATGGACATGCAAGATTCCCTTTCTGTGTCTTTGAACTTTGGGAGAAAGCCCATTCATCTTGGGAGAAGGTCCCAGAGACTATAGGTTTGCATCAGGAAATGTTGCACAGATGTTATAATTGTTATTCTAAAACTATCATTAATTTAATTGCATATGAAATTGCTCCCAAGTTTCTGTTCTTTCAGAATATCTATCACAAATGAGGAGTGATTTTAGATGCTTTTGCATCAGAGTCATCATTTTACACTGAATATAAATAATACCTAATGTTATTATTGACTACAAAATGGTCTGATAATCCAAGCCATTTTTTCCCCTTACTTTATCTCTGTACATTTATTTTCCAGGCATATAGAAGTTAAGAAACAGAAGATATAAATGCTTATTCTTAATTGTTCCAGCTAGCTGAAAAAGAAGCAATGCCCAAGCCAAATAAATGTTAATATAAACATCAAAACTATTTATACATATTATGTAGAAGGAAAAAAGAGAAGAAAATTAAGAGAGGGACTGTAGTTACTACAAAAGCAAACATTTCATACACATCCTTGCTAGATTTATAAGTTCTACCAGAAATGCTGTTTCAGTTAACCAGGCAATATGTGCACTGGGGAAAAAATGCTGTTGTAGTAGTGTGCCGTACAGGGAGAGAGGTATCATTCCCAAGAGCCAGGCAGAGCCAGCTGGATCACACTAGCAACAAGAACAGGTGTGACAGTTGTTTTCCTAGTCCCGCGAGGCCCCCTTCAGATTTGCTCACTCAATGAGCCAGACATAATGGGAACTGTCAAACTGATCTTAGAGTACTAGTGCCATTGTAACATGGAATGACTAGGATTTGCAGAAGTGAAGCGTTTTGAAGCCTGAAAACTTTACAGACTTTTTATTTAGGGAAATAAGGAAAATGTGACTAGAATTCTATTTCCTCTGTGGGCAAAAACATTACATACAGCCCCTTTGTAACAAGCCAGGTTTAGTTCTCTTTCCCCTCTTGGACTTCTGCCACTTCAGGGAAAATGGACTCGGCCATTACAAGACAAGCCTTCAAAGTAAAGAAGTAGCTGGTGTTATTGGATTCTAACTCCCATCAACACCATTACAGGATCAATAGTTCTGGGTGATAGGCAGTATAGACAAAATCTTCTGGAGGATTAAACTTTTTCTGTAATGACATATCCAAACAAAAAAATTCTCTGGATATCTGTATCTCTCACAATCAACTCTCCAAACTGTTGCTGTTTCTTTCAATATATTCTTGCTTTTTATCTGATCACTATATTTTGGAATCTAGGGGAGATTTTGGAATCTGGAAAATTTTGAAAAACAGTAAATGTCTTATTTTCTCTATTTCACTGCATTTTCCCTATTTTATATTAATGGAGTATAGTATAATATTTTGAAAAGAGGGAAGTCATGTTTCTTTAAGATATGTAGGCAAAAAACTGAGGAGCTGACAGCTGGTATCATGGACTTCAAAGGAACTGGACAATATCAGTTGACTCCTGAGAGAATCACACTTTGGATTTTCATACTTCTTCTATTTCAACTAAATAGCCCTAAATGTTTTAATGTAAAAGTTTAAAAGGCATTCTTTGTTATTCCATTCTGATTGGAATATATACATACGTTCTGCTTTTTAAACAGCTTATTATAGGGCAAAAAGAAGAAGAAGGGAGAAAAGAAACACCACCCAAAGGAGACTCAAAAGCTGAAGCAAGGGAAAAATATTCCTGATTAAGCTAGGACTCATACAAAAGCTAACATTTATTTTCCAAGCTGACCTATGACCATAATAAAGGTTAATCTGATGGTTTTTTTTTTCAAAATTGAGCTCATCTCTTGATAACTGTATGGAGTTTTCTAGACAGTAGTGTTGAAATAGTGTGCCTTGGCTGTTTGTGTGTTATTGTCTTTAACTTCCTGGTTCTGACTAGATTTGACTTGGTTTAGAGTATATATATTTTTAGACACCCCCACCCAACTGGTTAGATGCTGCATCATGGATATAATGGTTTTCTGTCCAGCACATATGTTCATTAACATAGCTTTGCTGGAATCTTTGGTCATTTAGTCATTTATATAGTAGCAGGTATTTACAGGACCAGCCTTGCCAAGTTATTTAGATGTGTTTAGAGGTCCAGTATTCAAGACTGTTGGAATTATTTTAAGTTATGATACTATATGAACAAAGATGTAGAGGGCAAAGAAGATGACCTTGATGGAAATACAAGAACCATACTAAGATTGTCTGGTATCGATTCTTTCTCCCACTCCCAATAGCTACTTCTGGCTTCTCAAGCATGACTCCTGTTATGTGACACTGATAACCTTTAAATGTAGACTAAAAAGTGATGTCTCATTGGGTGGCCTGAATGGGGAAAAAGAATGCTTTGAATTTGAAGCAAAAAAAGATCCTTTGGAAAGGGCAGGTATGCCCCTGGTACCTCCTCATTCCAACATGTATTTTTCTGGAATTGTGCTGCTACCAGTACTTTGTGAGCTTCCCTTCTTTAGGGAGAGATCTACCAATCTTTCCCTGGTTCAATTTGAAGAATGTACCTCCTTAGATGGCATTTTCCCTACAAACAATGCATTCCAGCAGTACAGGAAGAAGACTCATTCCCTGGAAGAAAAAACTCAATTTCTGAAAGCACAGTGAGACCTTAGTTTATCATCAAACACCTTTGTGCCATGTAACATGTAGGAGGATAGGCCTGGACAAGTCTGACTTAGCCACCTATCAAGTTGTCCAGCTAACAGGTTTCAGGCTCTGCACCTGTTTCTTGTCAACTTGGCTATTTTTGTTGATAGCCTCAATGTGATAGAAGGGCCCAGGGTGAAGCAGGAGGAAAGGACACCAAGCAAGCGCTCCAACTAGGGCTGCAAGGGAATGGGAATGCTGGTAGGGAGCAGCCATGGCCAGCAACACCTGGAAGCAACCCACACAGCAGGCAAAAGGACACAGCTGCTCCTAGGTAATAAAAACAGAAAACAGTAAACAGTACAGCCACACAAAACATCATGTGAGCAGAAGCAGTGGAAAATTTGTAATGCACTCATTGGTGGGTGAAGGAACAGTATGCAGCTGGCCCAGACCAGGTTTTTTCTTGTTTAAATTGGCCTTCTTGGCAGCATTGATGCTAGCTGGAGTACTAGTTTTGCCTCTTAAACACAGATCTAAGTCTTTTTTAAAAGAGAATTAGTAGAATGTTAAACTGGTATCTAAAAGGGACCTGCTTAAGATTAGACAAGAACTTCAGGAAAAGCAGGTCAGGTCTTCTGTGGGATATGCCTTTGCAGAAACCAGCCAGGCATCTTGTTTTTCCTGCAGGGGCTCTGGAGGCCTCTGCTCGGCAACCAGAGTAGGCTGCCCACAGGGGCCCACTATGAATATACCATAGGAACTCAGCAGGAACTGACCTGAAAACTATATTTTGATAAAACATGGCAAAAACTGTATTGGAAAAAGAGGGAAGCCTTTAACTTTAAAACCAGAACAGCTTAAAAAGAAAGCATTATGCTGCTTTCACTGTGAGGTAGGGATGAGATAGCAATAGCACTTAGACTTATATACAGCTTCACAGTGCTTTACAGCCCTCTGTAAGTGATTTACAGAGTCAGCATATTGCCCCCAACAATGAGAGGAAAATAATACAAAAAAAGATGGGGGGGAAAGACCACTTAGAAGGGCATCGGTTGTGTATGGGGACATCTAAAGAAACCCTATGATAGCACAATAATACATTATTCTGGGGCTTTTAATTACTACCTGATTGGGATATAGCAGTGATGGCGAACCTTTTAGAGACTGAGTGCCCAAACTGTAACCCAAAACACACTTATTTATCATAAAGTGCCAACATGACAATTTAGCTTGAATAATGAGGTTTTACTACCTAAAATAATGATAAACAAGGCAGAGTTTAGCTAATTGTTCTAAGAAAAATGTGATAAATGCACTTTTATGCCCCTTCGGGGGGGTTTTGCTTTTGAAATATTGCGTTTCACAACAATAAAAAAGAAAAACTTTTGTAATATCATTTCTCTTTCCCTCCCTCCCTCTCTTCCCACCTCTCTGTTTCTCTCTCTTTCCCTCCTTCTCTTTCTCTTTCCCTCTCTCCCACTCTCCTTCTTTCACTTTCTCTTTCTCTCTCTTTCCCCCTCTCTTTCTCTCTCTGTATATCTCTCAATTTTCTCTCTCTCTTTCTCTCCCTCACTCTTTCCCTCTGTTTCCCCCTCTCCTTTTCTCTCCCCCTCTCTCTCTTCCCCCCTCTCTCTTTCCCTCTGTCTGTCTCTCCGTTTCTCTTTATCTCTTTCCCCCTTTCTCTTTCCCTCCCTCCCACTCTCTTTCTGTCTCTCTCTCTTCCCCCACTCTTTCTCTCTCCCTCCCTTTCTCTTTCCCTCCCTCTCACTCTCTTTCTGTCTCTCTCTCTTCCCCCACTCTCTCTTTTCTCTCTTTCTCTCCCTCTCTTTCTCTCTCTGATATCTCTCTGTTTCTCTCTCTCTCTTTCCCTCCCTCACTCTCTTTCCCTCTGTTTCCCCCCTCTCTTTCTCTCTCTCTCTCTCTCTCTCTCTATCTATCTATCTATCTATCTATCTATCTATCTATCTATCTATCTATCTATTTATGGCAGGGGGCTGGGTGGCCTGAGCACAGATCCCTTCTCAGAGGCAACCAGCAAGCAAACAAACATGGCACTCCGTCTGGGAGGCAGCAGTGTAGAGCCCCACCTCTGAATGGCAAGAGCGGAGTGTCAGCATTCCAACCAAGCTCTCCATCCCAAATTCAGCACTCAGAAATAAAGTCCATCCAAGTAAGAATTTATTAGAGAAGTCATATTGGCACAGCTGGGGAAAACCCGAATCTCAATTCTCGCATTTTCCCCTGTTAAACTAAATCTCACACCCAGCCCCTGTTGATGATCCTCAAGTCACGCTCTCCAGTCCACCTCAATTCTGAACTCCCACCAAGGCCAGTCACTCCACTCCAAACTCCAGCATCTCAACCTTGGCTTTGGTGAAAGAATGTTGTCGCAGCTAGCCTCCCTCCTCACTACTCTCTCGTTCCCACAGCTGCCCAACCCCACTTGTGGCAGCTCTAAATCTGTATTAAGATGGATCTGGGGCTGACACAGAGCAGGTAGGGTGTGTACCTTCCCCGCTGCTGCACCGGCACTGGTCGGGAGGAACGCGCAAGCTGAACATTTGGAGCCATGCTGGGCAGAGTTTGCAAATGGGTTTGGTGGGGTCGCTTAGTGGGGAGACAGACCCTGACCCATTTGGTTCACTTCAGCACAGGGTGGGAATGCAGAAGGTGGAGGAAATCCATGCCTCTCAGCGTTCAGACCTCAAAGACTCCTTTGGGGTGACTGGGAGGGCAGGGCGAGGGGCAGGACTAGCCAGTGGTGGGATCACCTGACAGGGAGCCTCAGCGGAGGGAGCCCATAGCTTGCCGACACCCGGCCTATGGCATACTGTACTGGGGTGATGGCGTGCATGCCCACAGAGAGGGCTCTACATGCCACCTCTGGCACATGTGCCATAGGTTCGCCACCAGGGGGATAGAGCAAACAGGATCAAATCTGGCTTGTTAAATGACAGTGAATTTGAGTAATATTTTGTTGGCTGGTAAAGTATGTCATTCTGCAACCTGACTCTCTTTCAAATACATATTTATTCAATATTATTTAAGCGTCACACCAAAGTAGCAAGGGTCATGATAAAATGAGACTGAGATGGCTCTGGTCACACAGAAGAAGAGGATAAAATCTACTATTTACATTAATTACATTAAGTAGTTAAGTAATTCAAAGCATCTAAAGCATGTCATGTTATTGTCTAAATTAACCTTACAAAAATCCTATAAGATGGGCAATACAGGTAATCCCCAAGTTACAAGGATTCCCTTAGTGAATGTTTGAAGTTATGCAATAAGAGCCCCCTAGCATTTACAAACATATCCCGAAACTATGAATCTTGCAGCACCACAGCAGTTGTTAGCCCAAACAAACAACCACAGAGGCTCTGGAACATTCATCCTGCACATTGAAATAATAGAAATGGAGCTTCCAAGGGGCAGCTCCACCCTCTAACACCCCACTTAGGCTTTCACAGACCTCCCCCAGCATGCTCCATTACATTCATAACTTGAGGACTATCTGTATTATTGTTTCAGTACTGCAAACTGGGAAGAGAGGCTCAGAGAGAACATTTTCCTTAAATAAAGGGCTTTCAACCAACGTATTAATTCTTTATGTAAGATTTGAATAATAAACTTCAAAATTCACACCCCATGTGTTAGATCGAGACCAGTGTGACTTTCAGCTCTTTATTTAGTTCTTAAAATCTGATCTAACCGCGGAGCCGCAGCAGCCTCTTTTATGACAGCTGCTCGCGGCTAGCAGCCAATGACGGCTCCTTGAATCTCCCGCTGTCCAGACAGACCAATCGTCAGGTAGTACCTATGGTCCAATCAGAATAGGGTAAACGGGCCAATCAGCAGGCTGTATTGGTGGACCAATCAGATTGCAGGATTACAAGTATGTTAATATAGAACACCCCTCCCCTCTTGGTTTAGTCCATCCTACGTTACATAGTCACATAAGTAGGCGGGGCTTTTAGGGTGTCTACTTGACCTGCGCAGTTTAGTTGCGTTGTTGTCTTCGGCCGGTTCGGACGGAATCGCTGTTGCTCCTGTCCTTCTCTGTGGAACCTCCTGGAAGGGTGAGTCAGCCATGCCGCTCCCGCCTGGTCTACCCCGGCTGGTTGAGTCGGCCATGCCACTCCCGCCTGGCCTGTCCAGGCTGGTAGAGTCGGCTCGGCTGTTCCCCTCCAGAGTGGCTTCGTGATGGTTTTCCGCTGCCTGCTCCTTTCTACCGAAGTCGTCTCCAGGTAAGTAGTTGTGGTTTCTTACTGGGGGTGTGGGTGATGTTGGTTGGCAGTTTATTGTTGGAGTTTGTTGTGTTGTTTCTTGTGTTAGTGGAGGGTCTCCCCCTCTCCTTTTATTTGTGTTTGAGGGGCTTCCACCCCTCTGGTTTGGTTTTTATTATTTAATGTTTGGTGAGGTTCTGGCATGTGTGTGTGTTCTTCTCCTTCACCCCTGGTTTTATTAGCATTTCTTTCGAGTGTTCGTGATCTCAGCTGATCTATGTGTCTCCTCCAGCTTCTTCTGTCCTCTGTTTCTAGTCTATATGATCGGGGGCCTGTTACCTGTGTTATTTTGGCAGGTATCCACAACGGTTCTCCGTGAGATTTTTTGCATAGACTAGGTCCTCCATGTTGAATGTGCGGTGTTTGCTGGAGGAGTCTGTTGGTTTTTCAGGGCTGTATGTGGGGTGTAGTCTATCAAGGTGTGATCTTAATTTCCTGCCCATTAACAGTTCGGCAGGGCTTTTATTTGTGGTGGTGCTGGGTGTGATATGTTGTATGGCTAGCATTTTACAGATTTTTTCCTGGATGTCCTCTGTGTCTAGTTTCTCCAGAGTCTCTTTCGTGTACTGAACCATGCGTTCCGCCCGCCCGCCCGTTCGTCGCCGGCCGACCCGGCGATGTCAGGGAATGTCTTATGCCCTGTTCGGCTAGGAATTTTTCGAATGTCAATGCCGTGAATTGCGGCCCGTTGTCTGAAACCAGTAAGTCCGGCAACCCATGTGTTGCAAACAGCTTCCTCAGTTGTCTGATGATGGCTTCTGTGGTTGTGGTGTTCATGGTGCTTACCTCTAACCAATTTGAGTAAGCGTCTACTGTTATTAAAAATGTGTGTCCCTTTGTCGGCCCTGCGAAATCGATGTGGATTCTCGACCAGGGTCCCCTTGGTGTTTCCCAGTCGAGTACCGGTGCAGCAGGGGGTGTAGGCCTGCATTTCTGGCATTGGTTGCACATTCCCACCCATGTCTCTATATCCTTGTCCATCCCTGGCCACCATACGTAACTCCTGGCCAGGGATTTCATCCTTACTATACCCGGGTGTCTGTCATGCAACATGTCCAGCACTTTTTCCCATAGTTTTTCCAGTTTGATAACCCGATCCCCCCATAGTACACATCCCTTCAAAATCGAGAGCTCAACTTGCCGGTTATGGAATGGTTTAAATGTCTCACCGTTATCCGTTTCCGGCCACCCTTTTCCTACCCAGTTTAAAACCTGCGCCAGCTGTCTGTCTCTTGCGGTTTCTTTCGCAATGTCCGACACAGTGATGGGTAGGTTTGGTAGAGTCTCGATTTGTAGTGTGGATGTGGTTGGTGCCGGGTCATCTTCCAGTTCAGGTAGGGGGAAACGGCTCAGGGCGTCAGCGTGTGATATGCTCTTCCCTGGCTGGTGGATCAATTGGTAATTGTAAGCGGCAAGGAACTTGGACCACCTTGTCATCCATGCTGACAATATGTTTGGGGTGGCCTTGTTCCCTGCGAGTATCCCCAAGAGTGGTTTGTGGTCAGTAATAAGTGTGAAAGTCCTACCGTAGAGATATTCATGGAATCGTTTTATTCTGGTGATCGCTGCTAACGCCTCCCGGTCCAGCTGGCTGTAGTTCCTTTCTGCCTTGGACAGCATCTTGGAGTAGAACGTGATTGGCGCTTCTCTCCCATCTGATAGTGTGTGGCTGAGTATGGCCCTGATGCCGAATGGTGATGCGTCGCAGGTCACGGTCAGTGGTAGGGTTTCACTGTATTGGATGAGTACCGATTCGGATGTCAGCAAATCTTTTATTCCTTGGAACGCAGCTTCTTCCCGTTGGCCCCAGGTCCAGGTAGCTGTCTTATCTAGTAATCTGTGCAGTGGTTCCGCCGTTGCTGCCTTCTGTGGCAAAAAGACATTATAAAAGTTAATGAGTCCCAGAAATGCTTGTAGGTCTGTTTTGTTTTGTGGTCTGGGGGCTTCTTTAATAGCTTTTATTTTATTTTCAGTGGGGTGGATTCCTTCTTTGTCAATTAGGTACCCCAGGAATTCAACTTTCTCAGTGGCTAGCTGGCATTTTTCTTTTTTTATTTTGAGTCCCGCCTCATGAAATCTTTGTAGGACTTCCCTGAGGAGGCTTTCCAACTGGTTCTTGTCCTTAGTGGATACCAGCACGTCATCAAAGTAGGGCACCACCCCTTTAATTTCCTGTAATAGGTGCTCCATCAAGCTTTGGAACACACCTGGGGCCACGCTGACTCCGAATTGCAACCTTTTGCATTTAAATGCCCCCCCTGTGAGTCACAATGGTTTGTGCCTCCACTGTTTCGGCATCGACGGGCAATTGCTGGTATGCCTGAGCTAGGTCGAGCTTTGCGAAGACTTTTCCTCCCCCCAACAAATGTAACAGATGTTGCACCACTGGAACGGGGTATGTGCTTTGTTGCAGCGTGTGGTTGAGGGTGGCCTTATAGTCTCCGCAGATGCGCACGGACCCATCTGGCTTAATCGGAGTCACAATTGGGGTTTCCCACCGTGCGTGGTCTATCTGCTCCAATACCCCTTGTGCGATGAGCTTATCCAATTGCTCATCGATCTTCGGTTTGAGTGTGAAGGGAACTCGCCTTGCCTTTAACCGGATTGGGGGTATGTTTGGGTTCAAATTAAACGAAATAGGGGACCCTCGGTACTTGCCTAGCTTCCCGTCGAACACGTCTTGGAAGTCCCTCATCAGGCTCTCCTCCCAGTCTGTCTCGGTGACGCTGTTTATGCCAGTCACTTCGATCCCCAGAGGCGCGAACCATTCTAGCCCCAGCAGGCTTGGGCGATCCTTGTCCACTATTGTCAATGGAAGGATTTCTGAGTGGTTTTTTTTTTAAGACATAAGACATAAGAATTTATTTGTCATTACACTCGCTAGCGGGTGCAACGAAATGAGGTGCTCTTCCACAAAGTAAAACTGGACAAACACCACTAAAAGAAAAAAAATTGAACTAAACACAACCAACCATACAATAATCTCTATGCAATTTAAAAATGTAAATACCCCATTTCTCTCAGCCATTTAAATTCCACAAAAATGTTATGACCCTGCATTCAAACTCAAAACTGCACTTGGATAAAAACTGTTCTTAAATCTGGTCGTCCTTGTTCTTAATACCCTAAATCTCCTTCTCGATGGTAATAGTTCAAAGAGCTGATGTCCCGGATGAGAGGAGTCATTCAATATATTAAGTATCTTCCTCTTACATCTATTCCTATACAGTTCTTCCAAAGAGGGGAGTGAGCAGCCAATGATGTTTTGGGCCGTCTTGATCACCCTCTGAATTGCCTTTTTCTCTGCCACTGTGCAGCTCGAGAACCATACACAGAGACAGTAGGATAATATACTCTCAATTGAACTCCGATAGAAGGTAGTCAGTAGACTCTCAGCCAGTTGTTGTTTCCTAAGAATCCTTAGTAAATACAACCGTTGTTTATTTTATTTATTTATTTATTTATTTATTTGATTTGCCAATTGTTTACAAGATAATAAGTATAAGTGTATACATAGTTGTGAATACATGAAATGGGTACATATAAGAAAAATAAAAGAATAAGAGAAACAATAGGACAGGGATGGTAGGCACGTTGGTGCGTAAATAAATAACATTGTTGAATGTTATTTGAAAATGTCCGACTCCGACTATGGGGATCCTGTTCCCCTGGTAGTCCTTCAAGGTCCTTCAAGAGTCTTTGGCTCTCTAGTTCTCTTCTCCGTATGCTGGGTATTAGGTGCTTTATAGTGTCCCAGGATACCACAGAAAGGTATGATCCGGAGTCTACCTCCATGTTGCACTGTTGGCCTTCGATGTCGACCTGCACATGTACCTTTTGGGCATCGGTCGCGCTCAAATGCCCAATGGTTATCGTTTGGTTTCTTCCTTCTGGTAGGGTTCGCTGAGCCGCTTACTTCTGCTTTCACGGCTCCAATGGCTCCCTGTCTGTCTGTCTCTGGTCCTGGGGGGGATGCTGTCTTGTCGCCTAGGGCTGTAGCTCTTTTTATTTTGGCAGACCCTAGCGATGTGTCTCCGTTTCTCGCAGTGCCGGCAAACAGTGTCTAGGAAATGGCACTCGGAATGGGGGTGATCCCCTCCACACCCGGCGCATTGGAACCCCGACTTACGTTCTCTCCTCTCTCGTCTGTACCGTTCTGACTGGAGTCCTTGTCATCGGTCTCGAATAAGGACTCAATGCCCACATGGTGCGCGGTAGTGGTGGTGGCCTTTTGGGTGCCCTCTGGCTTCTTCTCCTGGGGTTGGCTTGTTTCTGTCGGTGTTTGCTGGGTCACCGCATTCATTTGTTGCATGGCGGCTGCTGACTTTTTCGTGGCCTCGGCGGCGGTGGCCTCAGCGATGGCTTCGGTGACCATGATGTCTGGTCGGGTCAACAGTTGGCTCTGCAAAGTGAGGTCTCTCAGTCCGAGAACCACGTGGTCTCTCATGGCTTTGTCCATGTTAGAAAACCCACACGCACCTCCGATGTTCCTTAGAGCTGCTACGAAATCCCCGACGCTCTCACCTTCTTTCTGGTCTCGTTTATAAAATTCATGTCTCCAGATAAGATTGGAGACGCCCGGTGCATAATGGGCTCTCAGTAGCCGGTTCAGATCTGGCCACGCCATCTGCTTAATGTCCTGAGGCTTGGCCAGTGCCTTGGCCATTTTGAAAACTGCGGGCCCGCAGTGTGTCAGGAATACAGCTCTCTTCCTCTGATCGGTTATCTCCTGTAGATCGTTGCTTTCGAGGAACATGAGGAATCGGTCGATGTACAATTCCCAGTCCTCTGCAGTTGGGTCGAACGGTGCAGGTGGCGAGTTGCTGCCGGCCATCTCGTCGGTTGGTCAGTCCTCATTGCCACGTGCTTGACTGGTCTCCTTTGTCTCAGGATCCCACCTTCGTCGCCAGTGTTAGATCGCGGGAAAAGAGACTTGAGACCAGTGTGACTTTCAGCTCTTTATTTAGTTCTTAAAATCTGATCTAACCGCGGAGCCGCGGCAGCCTCTTTTATGACGGCTGCTCGTGGCTAGCGGCCAATGACGGCTCCTTGAATCTCCCGCCGTCCAGACGGACCAATCGTCAGGTAGTACCTATGGTCCAATCAGAATAGGGTAAACGGGCCAATCAGCAGGCTGTATTGGTGGACCAATCAGATTGCAGGATTACAAGTATGTTAATATAGAACACCATGCTTCAAAACACTGCATTTCATCAGTTACAATGATGTTGGTGTCATCACTATTGCAACTAAGAACTCCAAAAAATAGAAGTTTCCTTGAAAGTAAATATTTTTAACTGCAGTAGTTTGTGCAAACATTTGACAAGTAGATTAAGTCTTTAAAGTCATAACTATGTAAAGACATAACTTGATGACATGAATATGTCAGCCATGAAAGAGTCAATTACATCCAGGCATTTCTATGTAACTAACATTATAATACGTATATATTTCAGTGTATCTCTTTTTTTGTTGTTTTAAAAAGCTGTTTTGGGGTCTATTAACTTACACTTTACAAATTAGTGTGATTTCCCATTGTAATTTTGTTAATGTAATGCAAAAAAAGAAAGGGTACATATTTCATATTTCAAAATGACCTATTCTTATGCAATAAACAGGCATTAAGTATTTCAGAATAGGAAGATTATGTTTTTTATTATTAAAGGAATGATCTTACCAATCAATGAAATAATAGGCACAATTTATGAGATACATGTCTATTCACTTACATTTGTTGACAGAAAAAAAGAGGGAGCCCTGGTGGCACAGTGGTTAGAATGTACTATTACAGGCAAACTCTACCCATGGCCTGGACTTCAATAGGCCCTTAAGCAGGGGTGGGATTCTACCGGTTCTGACCAGTTCTATAGAACCCCTTTCTAAGCAGTTCTGTGAACAGATAGTTAGAAGCAATCTCCTTTTGTTTTTTTCCACCCTTATTACATTCTTGCCAGTACGCCTAGACTTCCTGTCTCCGGAGCTTCTGGGGCTTGACTTTCTTAAAGGGGAAGGGTTGTTTTAAGATTTTTACACTGCTGTTGGGAGGAAATAATTCCCTGTACAATCAGCACTTTGAAGAAATAATTGAATAATGAAACAGAGCTGTCAGAAAGAAGCTTTTAATAACAGGGAACCAAGATGAGTGACATTCAGCAAGGCTTCTTGGCTAGCTAGAAAGATTGACATTCAAACGTGAGTTTACATACTCTTTCTGAGTTTTGGTCTAAAACTGGTTTTTTAATCCTGTGTTTATTGATGGGATAATTTTCCCTATTCAGCTTCAACAAGCAACAGCTTCTGTTGTGATTTAACTATTTGTATTGTGTTTGAATTTTTTCCTGCCTCATGGTTTCTTTTTCTATCTGGGGAGGGGGCTATCTTTCACTGCTTTAGTGGTATCTGGAACTGTCTTTTTGGGGTATACTTCCAAGAGGCAGGACGCAAGCTTGGCACTGATTTTTTAATTGCCTTTCTGGGGGGCATGTGACTTTTCCTTAAATCTGGATGATTTCCTTAGGATATCTTGTGAGGTAAGTGAAACCAGCTGGTATCTTTAAGTGGTGCAAATAGATCTAAGGATTGCTTTCCTGGGTGTGCTTTTTCTGGAGAGCTTAAATGACCTCTCTGCTAGAGGGTTTCACCTTGTGAGCAAGAGTTGGCTGCTGATAGTTATCTCTGCATTTTAACTATTTTAATTCCTCAAGGTGCTCTGGCATCCTGTCTGATTTGTAACTCCAGCTTGCAGGTATTTTTAATCTAATGATTGGTATTTAGGACAGCTTTTTGCAAGCAAAGAAGCTTTTTATATTTTTGTACAGGTAATCCTTGACTTACAACAGTTCATTTAGTGACCATTCAAAGTTACCATGGCACTGAAAAAAGTGACATGACCATTTTTCACACTTATGACCATTGCAGCATCCCCACTGTCATGAGAGGCCAGGTGAGGAGAAGCGCCCCTTGACATGAGTGATGTTGAGTTGGCCATGCCCACAAGTCACATGGCCACCAAGCCACACCCACCAACTAAGCCATGCCCACAAAACCGGTTGTTTAAAAAATTGAATCCCCATCTCTGCCCTTAAAGTAGGATCTAGCTAAACCTAAAAGGGTGTGAAGAGTGGATTTCCTCTTTCAACAAGTCACAACATCTGCATGCCATCTTCCTGAACTCTTTTTTTTTTAAACAAGTTTTATTAATTTTCAAAACACACAAGTCATCATTATCCATTACATGTTTAAACCTTTTTCCATTATAAATTTAACAAGTCAGATAAACTATAATTCTGTTTTAAACCATTTCCATATAAACATACAAAAACCTCTTATCCAATTTCTCTTTATTTCTCTTTACTCTTATTCAATTTTATTATTATTATTTCATCTATTTCTTTCTGACTTAGTTACCATTATTCTCATTCTATATTTCTACAAGGTTTTATTAATTCTCCCCCCCCAAAAAAAAAAAAAACATATACACACAACACACAAAACATAAAAAAGATCTTTTTGGAAAGTAACTTGGACCCAGGTATCTCTCTCTTCATGGACTTCAATTATATTCATGCTCATCTTACATATCATTACTTATTTTATTTACCATTCTAAGTCTTCTATATTAACTTCTCCACATATTTCACTCTTCTTAATTCTATCTTAATTAATCATCTTAATTTGAGTCATTATATTTGTATCTTTTTTCCATTCTTTATTGTCCCTTTGTCTCGTTCCTTATAAAAAAAAAGAAATTTCTCCTGAAATCACTAATCAGAGTATGATGCCTTTCTATCTCCCCACTAAATTAATCAAATTAACCTTTAAAATAACGCCCAATACCCAATTCGATTTTGCTTGGTACATTCTATCTGAATAGTACATCCAGAATAATTAAATACATAGTTAAACAATAGATCTAAATATTAAAAACAAATACTATAATAGAAATTTTATAATAACATCAATACCATAATCTTATTAAACTCTTTAATTAAAACTCAATATTCTAAACCTCCCCTCATATTATTAAATTTTAAAACCAATCATTATTAAACATTTCAACATTTTAATCTCTTATCAACTCTTAAACCATTTAAGTTTTCTATTTCTAATACAATACTACAATATATCTTATGTACCTTGCAAAATCTCTTTGAAGAAATTATACTTTATCCTTTATCCCTAAAAAAGATTCCTTTTTTCCCATTTAATTTCAAAACTTTGTAGCTTTTCTCCACCTTTTCCCTTTCTTTCTTCTCCCAACAAACCCTTCTACCCCCCCCCTTCTTCTAGCCTCTGCCTTACTGGCTTCCCTTCTCTGTCGTATTCCTTTTCCCTTTTGTTTACTATCATTATATTGATTTTGCACCTTATTTTTCCCTTTCTTAAGTGTTTTTTTAAATCTTAAGTCCTTTATTTCTCTTCCTTTCCCTCTTCCTTCTTTCTTGGTCGAGTTCTGAGATTTATTAAAAATGGCTTCCTCTCCTTCTTCTTCTTCTGCTGTCTTCATCTGTTGTAATGTTTGTTGATAGTTAATAAGCGCCATTTCTAAAAAAAGGAAGGCTTCTTTCAAACCAGCTTTACCATTTTTTTTGCTTGTTCACAATCTTTTCTCAGTTCCTCAATAGAAAGAGCCATTATAAATCTTTTCTTTTCTTTTCCCCTTCTTTCTTCTTACAACAACTAGAATATTCCAAAGAAAAAATAAAACAGTCCCAAAGTTATCAATCAGTCCAAACCAAGGCAGAGTTCTCACTTTCTCCTCCTAGGGTAGTATCAATCAGAGAAAAAGAAAGTCCAAATCTGTTTCTTAAAATCTTATTGCAGTATATTTTAGTCTTCAAATCCTTAAGGCATCTCCTCCAACAAAGTCTTAGCATACAAATATTTTTTTTTTTAGTCCTCTCTCTTCCCACTCATCGCTTAAAGCCAGTTTTCACCTAAAAAAAATAGGTTTCTTAATATTCACTTATTTATTCCGTAGGAAAAGAGGGTAAGCTTTCCTTTCAGCACCATCAAACTGCCGCTTTTTTCCTCTTCTAGAAGGTATCATTCAGAAAGTCATACTTTTCAGGAATTTTGTTAAATATGTCTTAGAGTCCTAGGAACCAAGAAAAACTTTCTCCTCTCGAAAACTTTCTCCACTTCCTCCTGCGCATTCTTACCCGGCTGCCAGCTTCTTTGTGGCGGCCATTACGGACCGCCGCTGCACCGTCTTGGGAAAAGGGGTTCTGCCGGCCAGGGAGGGGTCTGCAACACCCCAAACCCCTCTCCGGATCCCCCTACCTTCAGCTGCCCCTGCAGGGCAGCCTAGCTCCGCACCCGTCCGGATCGGAGCCCCAAAAATGGCTAGCGCGGCAGGGATCGCGCAGCTTCGCGAATCCCTGCCGCTCGCGAAGCCGACAAACCGGAAGTCCCCCATCTTCCTGAACTCTTGTGTCTGCTGTATCCTTCCCTTCTACACACATGACACAGGTTTATGATTTTCTCCTGGCTATTAAAAAAATATACAAATTGCCACATTTCACAATGATAATAATGTTATTTTGGAAGAAACTAATCCACAGTTAATTCATGATAGGAAGTATGAGGAAAGTTTGATTTACCTCAAGGTGGTACTCTGTAGTACTTCTTGAGGAATTAACATGACTATGTCACCTTGAAACTTCTAATGCCCACTGCTAATTCTGAAAATTAAGCAGAGATCATTAATAGATTTAACTAAAGGAAAGTAAGGTTTTATTTATTTTATTTATTTATTTTGTTTATTTTCCTTTAATGTTCATTTATATATGTATGTGATAGTTTGTTACTTAATTTAATATAAATATTAAAAAGGAGAATGAGAAAGCTAAGACCATGTAAGACTGCCAGATTCAGGCAGGCAATCAACCAGACAATGTGATTGACCAATCAACCAGACAATGTGATAGTAGATAAGGACCAGAAGATAATGGTGTGATAGATGTAGGAGCCCAAATGACAGCAAGTAAGTCATTATGGGTTTAAGGTTTGGTGCCTTCATTGTACTGATATCACCCAGTAATACTTCTATTGTTAGTTTAAGATAGTGCCGGTGCAGGCATTGGATCCTGGATAAGAGATAATACACTGAAGCTGAATCCCAATAAGATGAAATATAATGGATTAGTTGCTCATAGATCCAAGATTTGAACAGATTTCTATCATGTTAAAAAAAAGAGATCCACTGAGATAAGAAACAAAGCAATGGAAATCTAATACAAAGTTTATTAACATATCTCCAATGAAACAAAATGTTAAAAAGTTATATTTATGTAGTTATTTACCAAGCACATCTAAATTATATTAAAGTAACAAAAATATCTGTACAATCCCCAAGGCATGTCACAACTCTTGAGCACTTCTAGTGTTTGGAAATTGAAAGCTGAAAATTTTTACACCCCCTAAATTAGGTAGTTTTCAAGTTACAACATTTGTTTAGTGATCATTTGAAGTTATGATAATGCTGAAAAAAGTTACTTATGATTGCACCTCATGGTTACAATTTTCACAGCCTTGGACCCAGCCTTGAGACTGGCTCCTTGATCTTGTCCTTGGCCCTGATTTATATTTCTTTTTATCTTATGAAAACGTAGCTCTTTTCCATACAGTGCAAGTCCACATCTTATTATCTTTCTTATGCGCTGTTATTTGGAGTCATTTTAATTTGAATTACAATATCAAAGGGTATCCTCAGTCCCAATAACTTTCTTATTTCATGCAATTTTATACTGACAAAGGAAACATGATTTAAACAAAAAGATGAAAGTCTTAAGTAAACTTTTAAAGCATTTTAACTTAAAAATTTTAATGTCTTTAATTTAGAGAGGGCTGTACTCTCTCCAAAAAACGGACATATACTCTCAGTATGTGTCCAGATTTATACCTACCATTTAAGTCCAAGGTGATATTGATGATCTGGAGTAAATTCAATCAGCTGTGTCTGGTCTGGTGATTTACAGCTCTTCTTGGTCAGAGATGGACAGGGTAGAATAGTTGACGCTCTCTGATAACTTCCTATTTGAGAACTGCAATTAACTACATGCAGATCTGCTCTTAGAAAACAACTCTGAAATTGCAGTTAATGTAAAATCTGGCACTAAGTTATCTAGAAAAACCTTTAGAGATGCCATAACACAGATTCTGCAGTACTAAAATCTTGAAGTCCATATATTAATACCATTTAACATTCATAATGGTTTGTGACCCCAATATTGAAGTGGGTACCTACTGTATCTTAGTAGGTACCAACCTAACTATCAAAATGAATCATGAGGGCCCTCAAAACCATGCCATTGCTGGGAGAGCTACCAGTATATTATGAGATATAAGCTGGCTTTGTGCAGGCCAGGCACAAAGCCAGCTGCGTGCTCTTGGGTGAGTCATTTCTCTCAGCCCTAAGAAGGAGTCAATGGCAAACCACTTCTGGAAAACTTTGTCAAAAAAACTGCAGGACTTATCTAGGCCATCTCTAAGTATTGGACACAAGTGAACAGAAGAGGGGGAAAATGTACAGTTTCAGATTATGGATAGGCCTGTGAGTGCAATCAGTTATTTGCCAGATGTTTGCCAAATGCACATAGAATATTCTACCCACCTAACTAGAGGAACAGCAGAAGCCTTTCAGTATTTAGGAATAGTGACAAATACAAGCAAAAGGTTGCTCTGTTCTTATAGCCGCCTAAATTAACCCTGAAGTTTTAGGGAAACCCCAATTCAAATCAGAGGAAAAAGCTTCACTTCAGACAAGTCCTGAATCTTTACAAAACAATGTGCTTTGATTTGTAATTTGCCTGAACTAAAAATATGCTTTATTTCTACAATACCACTAAAAGCTACTTTCCTATAGTTCAAAGATTTTTTTTATACCTTTACCCTGGTAAGTTGACAACTATTCTTTGTAAACTTGCTCATCTGCCATGCTATTTGACATCTATTGTTGTACAATAATTAGATCCCCTAGAAAAAACAGCAAGTGACTAATAGAAGCAGAAGTCATTGTAAGGATATTCAATAGATCCCTGAATTCGGAAGAGAGTTTTTGTTTTTCTGAAAGAAATATATTCTAATGCCCTGTTACCAATAGTATTACAGAATTAAGTGAGTAACGGGCTTAGGGAGTACCACCCTGTTAGATCTGGGAGATCGGGTTCGGGTAGCTCGGTCCCGAGTAGATCGGGCCACATGGAGACGCGAGACTCAAAGTGCACATTCAGCTCTTTATTGAAGAATATACAGTTGGGTACAGGACCTGCGCTCAGCGCGGCTTTTCTTATAGAGCCGGCCGGCGGCTCAGCGGCCAATGACAGGGCTTTTATGCTCCTTCATTTTTCCCCTGCTTTTGAAATATTATGTTTAACAACAATAAAAAAAAAACTTTTGTAATATAATTTTTCTTTTTCTCTCCCTTTCTTCCTCCTCTATTTCTGTCTCTTTCCCTCTCTCTCTTTCCCTCCCCCTCTCTAATCTCTCTCTCTTTCTCCTCTCTCTGTCTCCCTCTGTTTCTCTCTTTCTCTTTTCCTCCTTCTCTTTTTCTTTCCCTTTCTCCCACTCTCTTTCTGTCACTCTCTTTCTCTCTCTCTTTCCCTCCCTCTTTCTCTTTCCCTCTCTCTCTCTTTCCCTCCCTCTCTGACTCTGTTTCTCTTCCTCTCTCTCTCTTTCCCTCCCTTTTTCTCTCTTTCCCTCCCTCTCTCTTTCTCTCTCTCTCTTTCTAACTCTAATGATAGCTTGCTTCAAATAGTGTTGTAATGATTACTTGAAATATTGTTTCCTTCTCTGAATGGTCATGTTTTGCATATGCTCCTCTATCACTGCCAACTATTAATTTCTAAAACGTGAAACTAAACCTTGTGAAATATTTTGAAGTTGGCAAAGCTAGCTGGAATCAGAGGAGGCACTCATTTTAACAGAAATATTTAATTTTCACTCAGGACTTTACAGATAGGTAGGGTAGGGTATATGTGATATAGATGTGGTATGGTATAAATTTGCTTTTACCTTTCCAAATCTGTGATCAAGGACCCAATTCTTATTTATTAGTAATTAAATTTATATGCCACCCATCTTACTATCCAGCAACTCTAGGTAGGTTTTTAGAGAAGGGAGAAAAACTGAACATACCATTAACTGCTTGTTTACATTTTCTTATTTAATGAGCGTATAATACAGCACATGCACCACATGCTATTGAAGGGACATAATAGTATAATAGGTAGAATTAGTGGGACATAATAACTTCCTATTTCGCTTCTGTAAGAATAGCTTTGCTTCTGTAAGAATTAGAATTGCCTCTGCCATTTGCTTCTACCAGTGATCTTATTCCTGCTATCTTGGGTTGTTGTTGTTGTTTTTTTTGGTTTTTTTGTATAACTTGGTACCTGAAATGGAATGCATCATAACTTGACAGGGTTACACCGGGCAAATACCTGTGTTGCTAAGCACCCCCACCTCCAGTTCCTTGCTGCACAGCCAATGCAGGGCTACAAGGAAGGCATGGGCGAGGGGGCCAGAATTGAGTACTAAGCTGATGTCTCTGAAGGTATAAAAGGACGCCATCCCTTCTCCAAGGTATGGCCTTCCTTACATGTCTCTTTTGTATATGTTTGGAATGGTTTACCCAGCTCTTTGCTTTGATCAAATTAAATGCTGATTCTTTCGCAAGCCTCCACTTAAGTTCTTCTTTTGGCTTATTGTTGACTTAAGTGCATTGCTGAACCTTACATTTTTTGGTGCCCAAACGTAGGGCTCGAAGGCATTGTTCCTTCAAGGTGGCTGCATTCAGCTCCTCACGAGCTGAACTCCCTGAAGTGCAGTGACCTTCATTATGGCAGATGGAAGAAACCAGCTGGGATCAATAGCAAAGTCAAGAGCACTCCCAGCAAATTTGACCCCAGGTGACTTCGACCTGGTCATTTGCTGGCAGATTTCGATTCCAGCCAAACCTCAATGCCTTAATCAAGGAGGCTTGCACCAGGGGTTGTGGAACTGAGCTCTTCTAGGTGAGTATAATTTGGGGAGAGGAGGGGAGAGGAGTATTGCCTTGTGTGTGTGAGTGACTGAGATGTGGGAAATACCTACTAGAGGTTTGCCTACATTTGAAAGGAGTGTGACTGATGGAATGAGATTCAGGGGAGGGTTCTGACCAACTTCAAGCTGACGGAAAGGCCTGAGAAATCCCTTTAAGAAATATGGGCAACAATATTAGTAGCCTGTATGGAACAAATAACCTAGTAAAAAGAATAGGGCTGTGTTCTCCATTCAGCTTTGTAGTAGCCCACTGGAACATGTTAAAAACATGTTGTGGGGAAAAAAAGAATATAAATAAAAATTTAAAAAAAACTTCTTGTGGCAGTAAAAGTTGCTTTAAAAATGCCTTTTAAAAAGAAAAATAAATGAAAATTTGAAGGGACAAAACCTCCACAGGTCTGGAAATGTATGATATGTGTCTGTCTGTGTCTGTGTGTAATCATTTCCAAACCTGCAGGGAGGATGAGACCCCCTAATAGTACACAAAAAGTTATTTAGAAAATGGAGCTCATTGGCTTGTGTAAAAGCTCCCTGAAATAATTATAATGATTGGTTTGCATGGAGAAAGAATGAAATGAAATTTTTGTATGTGAAATTGGTTTACACAAAAAATCTGATTGCAGTACAAATGTGAGTGTCTGCGTGAGATGCCCTGAGGCTCATAAGAAATGATAAGGTGAAGTGATTCTGAGACCTGTGAATGCCTGTGTGTTGATCCCCCCTCAGAGAGATTCCCTTTCATATAAAGAAACAGTAAGTTGCAAGGTTTTGTTGTTATTGTTGTGAAGTAAGTTTTTGTAAGAAAAAGAAATGAGAAAGATCCCATGGAGCAGTGGTCTCCAACCAGTGGGCTGCAAGAAAATTTTGGTGGGCTGCAGAGAAATCTTACCCCCAGAGTATCCCCCCAAAGCAATTCATCCAGGCTGCACAGAAACACAAGGCTTGCACTGTCCATATGGCTCGCAGGAACGCTCCCTGCCCACTCACTCCTTACCCAGCAAACTTGCCTGCTAAATTGCTATTTTTCCTTTTTCCGACAATCAGCTGTTTTGCAGTGCTGGGAGATTTAGATTAGCTAGGAAGCAGGAAATGGTTGGATTTTTTGCTTTCTACAGATGAAACTCGAAAAATTAGAATATCGTGCAAAAGTTCATTTATTTCAGTAATGCAACTTAAAAGGTGAACCTAATATATGAGACAGACTCATTACATGCAAAGCAAGATAATTCAAGCCATGATGTAGCATAATTGAGATGATTATGGCTTACAGCTCATGAAAACCCCAAATCCACAATCTCAGAAAATTAGAATATTGTGCAAAGGTTCAATAGTCTAGGCTCAAAGTGTCCCACTCTAATCAGCTAATTAAGCCATAACACTTGCAAAGGGTTCCTGAGCCTTTAAATGGTCTCTCAGTCTGGTTCAGTAGGAATCACAATCATGGGAAAGACCGCTGACCTGATAGTTGTGCAGAAAACCATCATTGACACCCTCCATAAGGAGGGAAAGCCTCAAAAGGTGATTGCAAAAGAAGTTGGATGTTCCCAAAGTGCTGTATCAAAGCACATTAATAGAAAGTTATGTGGAAGGGAAAAGTGTGGAAGAAAAAGGTGCACAAGCAGCAGGGATGACCGCAGCGTGGAGAGGATTGTCAGGAAAAGGCCATTCAAAAGTGTTGGGGACTTTCACAAGGAGTGGACTGAGGCTGGAGTCAGTGCATCAAGAGCCACCGCACACAGAGGGATCCTGGACATGGGCTTCAAATGTTGTATTCCTCTTGTCAAGTCGCTCCTGAACAACAAACAACGTCAGAAGTGTCTTACCTGGGCTAAAGAAAAACAGAACTGGTCTGTTGCTCAGTGGTCCAAAGTCCTCTTTTCTGATGAGAGCAACTTTTGCATCTCATTTGGAAACCAAGGACCCAGAGTCTGGAGGAAGAATGGAGAGGCACACACTGCAAGATGCTTGAAGTCCAGTGTGAAGTTTCCACAATCTGTGTTGATTTGGGGAGCCATGTCATCTGCTGGTGTTGGTCCACTGTGCTTCATTAAGTCCAGGGTCAATGCAGCCCTCTACCAGGAGATTTTGGAGCACTTCATGCTTCTTTCCGCAGACAAGCTTTATGGGGATGCTGACTTCATTTTCCAGCAAGACTTGGCATCTACCCACACTGCCAAAAGCACCAAAACCTGGTTCAATGACCGTGGGATTACTGTGCTTGATTGGCCAGCAAACTCACCTGACCTGAACCCCATACAGAATCTATGGGGCACTGCCAAGAGAAAGATGAGAGACATGAGACCTAACAATGCAGAAGAGCTGAAGGCTGTTATTGAAACATCCTGGTCTTCCATAACACCTCAGCAGTGCCACAGGCTGATAGCTTCCATACCACGCCGCATTGAGGCAGTAATTGCTGCAAAAGGGGCCCAAACCAAGTACTGAGTACATATGCATGCTTATACTTTTCAGAGGTCCGATATTGTTCTCTGTACAATCCTTGTTTTATTGATTGCATGTAATATTCTAATTTTCTGAGATTGTGGATTTGGGGTTTTCATGAGCTGTAAGCTATAATCATCACAATTATGACAAATCATGGCTTGAACTATCTTGCTTTGCATGCAATGAGTCTATTCCATATATTAGTTTCACCTTTTAAGTTGCATTACTGAAATAAATGAACTTTTGCACGATATTCTAATTTTTCAAGTTTCACCTGTAACTGTCTTTAGATCTTCGGCTCTGCTTTTAAGCACAGCCGAACCTCCCTTCCTTAGGACTGAAGGTTCTATTATTCAGTGCAGACTCACAGCAAGCAAATTTTATGTGACAGACTCGGGTAGCCGATGGCAGATAGATAGATCACTGAATGATTCTGTGAGCAACTCAATCAGCCTGCCTGCTTTGCCTGGTTTTGGATAAAAGTTGCTCTTTTTTAATAAAAAAATTCAATATTTACATACATGTTGTGTTGTGAGTTAATTTTGTGAGTTTGCTTGCTAGCAAATTTTATGTGTTTGCTTGCAAGCAAATTTTATGTGACAGACTGAGCTAGTTGATGATAGATATATCTCTGAATGAATCTGTGATTCTGTGAGCAACTCAATTTGCCTGCCTGCTTTGCCTGATTTTGAGTAAAAGTTGCTCTTTTTTATAAAAAATTCAATATTTATATAAATATTTATAATATTTATAATACAAGCCACACTCAGACAGTCACATGACCACCAAGCCACACTCACAAATTAGGCCACGCCCACAGAACCAGTTAGTGGCCCCTGGGATTTAAAATTATGAGTTTGGTGGTCCATGAGGTCAGAGGTGGTATTCCATCTGAATGGAATCTGAATCCAACACACTGATTTTGAATACTTACTTAGAAGCTGTGCAACTTCATACTCTACCGATTGTGTATGTTCTATGATTGTAACTGTATCACTTAATGTTGTTGTTATTATTGTTGTGATTGTGAACTGATACATGCCTGTGAGGAATAGTGGGATATTGTGATTGTGGAAATGTACAAAGGATTGCTCCCATATAAACTCTATATATTGAGCCATTGAATCAGATCAACCTGAATTGAATACAGTGGTCCTAAGAGATAGTGATATCATAAACCCTGAAGATCTAGAATGGATTGATTTAATGCAATGGTTCAATATTTGGGAATAATTTTCTTATGCATAGGACTAATAGGAGGAGAATATAATGCAATGATAAGTGTGAAAAATCATGTATTATAAGCAAGGGTGTTTTCTTCACTTAATGTCACCTTTCAATCTGGAATTACCCTGACACAACCTAGTAACCCATTTGAAAATATAACTAGACTGAGTGGGTTATGGACGGATATGGTAATTCTTAATTGGCACGCTCCAGATGGCTTATAATGAATATGTGGAAAGTCTGCCTATGTGCAATTGCCTGGCCAATGGTATGGAGTATGTGTGTTATGCACTGTAAAACCTATTTCCCCCCCCCTTTTTTTACTGCCAATACAACAAGGTGACCCACTGGGTGTACCTGTTTATGAAACAGGATGATGTGTGGCCTTAGAAAGAATAAGTCAGATATATGAACCAGCCATTTGAACAAAAGATGGTATGTATGGTTATAGAACAATTTATTTGCTGATTATAATTATAAGGTTATAGGCAGTCAGGGGTGAAATTCAAAATTTTTAACAACTAGTTCTGTGGGCATGGCCTAATTTGTGGGTGTGGCTTGGTGGTCACATGACTGGCTGGATGTGTCTTGTATGTAAATATTGTAAATATTTATGTAAATATTGAATTTTTTTTATTAAAAAAGAGCAACTTTTACCCAAAATCAGGCAAAGCAGGCAGGCAGAGTTGTTTACAGAATCACAGAGTCACTTACAGAGCTATCTTTCTGCAATCTGCTGCCTGAGTCTGTCACATAATATTTGCTTGCAAGCAAACTCACAAAATTAACTCACAACACACCATGTATGTAAATATTGTTTTTTTATTTAAAAAAGAGCAACTTTTACCCAAAATCAGGCAAAGCAGGCAGGCAGATTGAGTTGCTTACAGAATCACAGAGTCACTCACAGATCTATCTTTCTGCAATCTGCTGCCTGAGTCTGCACTGAAAAATAGAAGCTTCAGTCCTAAGGAAGGTTCAGCTCTGCTCTCAGGTCACTTCTCCACCCCCCCAACCCCTGAATACCACCCCTGACTGGGCCTCAGACAAGCCTCCTGGTTGAAGGCGAAGCAGTACAAAGCAATTTAGATTAGCTAGAAATCAAGAAATCTGACAATTTTCTGCTTTCTCGCTAATCTAAATCATGTGGCACAGCTGATAGTCAGAACAGCTGATTGTCAGAAAAAAAGAAAGGAAAAATAGCAACTCACCAAAAATTAGGCGAAGGCACAACACAGGCAAGTTGGATGGCATGCATGTGAGGTAAGAAGTGACTGGACAGGGAGGGGCAGGTGGGGAGGGAAGGGGCCCACCAGTGGCATGATTTTCCAGTTCTTTGAACTGCACAGAATTGTAACAACTGGTTCTATATGAAGAACAAGTGGGAAGAGAAGAAATAAAAGAATATCTATAAAAAGTAGAACTATCCAAACTACCAGAAGAAATTAAAACAATGCTAGAGGAAAAAATTACAATGGTAGAACTAACAGAAGCGATTAAAAGACAAAATAACAGGAAAGCACCAGGACCAGATGGTCTACCAGCAGAACTATACAAAAACCCTACAGGATTCTTTAAGTAATACACTATTAGAAGTAGTAAATGAAATATTGACAGAGGCAACAAATATCTAATTCATGGATGGAAGCTTACATCAAAATAGTACTGAAATATATATGGCAAGGGAAGAAAGCAAGAATTAATGTAAAAATTTTACAGGATGCAAGAACTAGAGGAGGATTTGGGCTACTTAATTGGGAAATATATTATCAGGCTATGATATTAACCTGGATGAAAGAATGGATTACACTGAGAAATAGAAGGTTGTTGACATTAGAGGGGCATTATTTGCAATTGGGGTGGCATGCATTTCTATGGTACAGGAGAAGTAAAATACATGGGTATTTCCAATATATGGAAACATGACATATGGTCAGGAATGCATTGTTATTAGCATGGGAAAAAACCAGAGAACAACATTATATGAAGATCCCAGTCTGGCTGTCAACAATGGAATCACTTATACATCCAAATGTTTGTAAAATGGGAATTATTGCTAGGTACAAAGATATTTTAAATGAAAAGGGTGAGCTCAAAACAAAACAAGAACTGAATGAAAAAGAGTTGGAAATGCATTGGTATTCATATACACAAATACAATCAAGATATGAAAAAGATATTAAAGCTGATGGGTTTTATAAGGGGTTGACAGAATTGGATAACTAATGGGAACAGAAGATAAGTTGAAAAAAAATTGTACTGCTATTTATTAAGTGTTAAATTAAAAAAGAACAAGTTAAGGAATCAATGATAGCATGTGCAAAAAACTTTTGATATGCTATAGAATTAGATAAGTGGCAGAAGTTATGGAACAGGAATTATAAATTAACAATATTGACAGCATATAAAGAAAACTTGTACAAGATGTTTTACAGATGGCACTTTGCACTGGCAAAATTAGCTAAGATGTTCAAAGATAAATCAGCCAAATGCTGGAAGTGCCACCAGACACCTGGAACATATTATCATATGTGGTGGACTTGTACAGAAGCTAAAAGATACTGGACAAAAATACACACATGGTTGGAAAAAATGATAAAACAACACATAGATTTGAAACCTGAAATATTTTTATTAGGAATGGTACCTGAAGGTTACAGTAAAGAAAAAACATATTTAATTATACATGTATTAACAGCAGCTAGAATTGTATTTGCTCAGAATTGGAAAAGCGATAAGATACCAATAGAGGGAAAAGTAATTGAGAAAATATTTCAATGTGCAGAGATGACTAGGTTAATATTGGTAATCAAAGAAAAAGAAGAAACGGAATATTACATAGTATGGGATTTATTTTATCAATGGTTGGAAAATAGAACAAATTAAAATGGATTAGATAAATATATAGGGAAATAAGTTAAGATTATTAAATAATAATGGATATATCAAATAATAGCTATAAGAAAATGTGATCATTGTTATATTGGTAAGAAAAGTATTTATTATAATTGTAAGCACAAGATATATGTAGCCAGTTGACACACAATTTGAAATGAAAGATGGAATTATTGTAAATACAAACTAAAAAACTTTTTTTTTTAAAAAAAAGGACTGGTCCTAACTGGTAGAATCACACCCCTGTAGGCAGTGCTTGAAATAATAACTAATGAAACTGTTATTGCTTTCAATTTAATAACTAAACAGCAGGATTGGATTCCAGTGTTGTTAACCTTTGGAGGTCTCTGTCTCCTCCCCTGTTTCATCCCTTTAATCCAGCGCATTGTGTCTGCTACCCCTCCCAATACACTGGCAAGTATCATGGTCCTCCAGACTGTCCCCATTAAATATACTGCCCTAGTCCACCATTGACAGGACACATCCTGTCCTAAAAGAAAAGGGAGGAATGAAGGGACATAATAGTAGAATAGGTAGAATTAGTGGGACATAAGAATAACTTGCTATTTTGCTTCTGTAAGAATAGATTTGTTTCTGTAAGAATTAGAACTGCCTCTGCCATTTGCTTCTACCAGTGATCTAATTCCTGCTAATTCTTGGTTTTGGGTTTTTTTTTTTTGGTATAACTTGGTACCTGGAAAGGAATGCATTCTAACTTGACAGGGTTACACTGGGCAAATACCTGTGTTGCTAAGCATCCAGCACCCCCCTTTCCTTGCTGCATGGCCAATGCAGAGCTACAAAGAAGGCATGGGTCAGGGGGGCAGAATTGAATACTAAGCTGAAGGTATAAAAGGACACCATACCTTCTCCAAGGTGTGGCCTTCCTTACATGTCTCTTTTGTATATGTTTGGAAAGGTTTACCCAACTCTTTGCTTTGATGAAATTAAACACTGATTTTTTTCTCAAGCCTCCACTTAAGTTCTTCTTTTGGCTTATTGTTGACTTAAGCGCATTGCCGAACCTTACACTTTTCTCTTTCCAAACTCTTAGAAACAGTTTGAAGGCAACCCATATTGTCTTCACCTCTGCTAATCTGAAATGCTGAAAGAAGTAGGAAAACAATTGCCCTGCAAAGAAATGCTGCAAATCAATCAGCAACAAAAATTTCATTTCCTTACTGCAGTTTTTTTTTCAAATTTAGCAACTTTAAGATGTGTGGACTTTCACTCTGAGGAGTCGCCAGCCAGCATGCTGAGAGTTGAAGTCTCTACACATCTTAAAATTGGCAAGTTTGAAAAACATTGCCCTTTGGGAAAGGAATAGAGAAAATTCATTTGTCATGGAGAAAATCTATCTATGTGGTCATAGGAATCAAAAACAACTTGATAGCACATAATCAATTCTAGGAAAGGAAGAAAATAAAGTTGGCTGGCACTTTCTTCAGCATTCCTCCTGTCACAAAACCACTGCCCTTATATCACCTGAAGCTCTAGAATGGTTTCATCTTCATCTCAGTGTAGCTGACACTAAGGGGCCCAGCTCATCAACATAGTCAAAATCTAGAGCTGCTTTCAATTCAAGAGAAAGTGACTAATCACATTCATTGTTGTTAATACATATTTTTCAAAAGCATTTTACTTTTCCCTATCTTTCCTGCACTAGCATGAAAGGAGGTAATCCTTAATATAGAACAGGGAAATTATTTTGAGGAGACCAAAAATATTTTATTGCTTAAAGCGAAAGATACATCTCATCCAAACACTTGCTGGCCATACAGTGCTGGCAATAGGAGAGGATACTCTGTGAATTTGATTGCCTTGGGCAGAAGCCAATTTACAGGAAGCAGGATATGTGTCAGTGTTGCACACACAATTCTGTCCTTCAACAATTAGGAATGGATGAGGGCATTGGGGAGAATAATTGAGGAACTACTGAATCGGCTACTCATCACCGCCTGTTCAATTTCTGCTTTCTGAGTTGGCCAACTCATCTGCCCAAAAGAGAACTTGCACCAGTGCCAAAGCCACTCCCCTTTCAATTTCTAGTTTGACAGAAGAAAACAATTACTAAATGCAGGGAGAGCAATCATTTATTAAAGCACTTCAATAACGTTTAAATCAATACCAAAGTTATGTTCTTAATGATTCTGCCCACTTCTTTAACCTGCTTGCTGCCTTCCTCTTCAAGTCCCAAAGGCAACTGGACTTTGTTTTTCCTTGAAGACGTTTTGCTTCTCATCCAAGAAGAACTGAAAAAGCTTCTTGAATGATAAGTGAAATGCCTTCAAGGAAAAAAAAACAAAGCCTGTTGCCTTTCGAAAAAGCACCTTTGGGACAACCATGACCTGGATGACTGAGAATCTCTATAGACACTCCTCTTCAAGTGCAATTCTAACACCTTTTTTAAAACACCAAGTGTATTTATTGATCTTCCCCAAATTGGACATTTTCAATGACAGAGCAGCACCTGGTAAAGTTTATTTATTTATTCATATTTCCTATCTCTAAACTGCCCATCTTACTTTCAGTGGCCAAAGAACATTTGCTATACTTTTATTTTATGTTTAACTTATTATAAATTAACCTAATAACAATTACTTCACAATAAAGTAAAATGTAAAGTAATTAAAATGAACAAATTTAGTGAAATGCTACATATGGTTCAGGCATTGGAAGGCACCACATTCTTTTACCAGTGCTAGAAGATTCTAACTTCCCCTCTTTCTTTTCTTTTTTTCTTTTTATTAAAAAAAGTACTGATAAGTAAAAAAAAAGGTGGGGGGCACTATATAAGAACAGTTGCAGTTCTTTTCTACAACTGTGATGTTTCCCCATGTTCACCTGGAGCAATGCTACTATTTTTCTTACCCTGTGAGAAGTAGTCAAAATATATCTTGGGGGAGTTGGATTAGAACTTCACTGCTTCCTTATCCATGAACTTAAGTTTAATAGCTGTGCATATTCTTCTTTCTCAGTTTTGGTGGTTCCCTAAAAGCAAAACCTTAAGTAGTCCAACCTATCCAGAGCAAGGTCTAAACATTTTGGCACCTTAGGCAAAATTGTACCTTATTGTTTGGCTCATCTTCCGTTTTTGTTAGGAATTTTAAAAAGAAACTCTCTTTGGTCTTTGGGCTTTTGAATTTTATACTTAACATTTTCAGCCCTGGAACAATATTTTTTATTTTCTTTGATATTTTCATCCTATTTACACATTAAGTATTTTTAATTATATCAGCACATATTATTGTCATGTGGCAACCATTCTGCAAACTTACATTTAATCAAATGTGTTGGCTCACAGACTGCCTGTTACTGCTTTTCACTTTTTTATTGGCTTTTGGGGAAGACTTTTCAATTTTGGCACTCCCTAAAATTTGGCATCTCTAGATCCATGTCTATTCAGCCTTAGTCTAGAGCCAGCCCTGAGCCTACTTTATGAAAAAGAGCTCTATGGACAGACCATATGTAAAACATCAATTATTTTAAATATGTGCTTAGAAATAAGAGTGTTTCTGATTTGAATTTGCATGTAGAATGAAAAGGTATTTTTGCCCAAAATCAAGCCAGTGAGATTTCAATATTAAATGTACCATTTAATCCCTATTTTTAATAATAAACCATAACATTAAGGTTCTACATAAATTGTGGATGTAATCGAATTCTTATTGACTGTTAAGTTGTGGGAAAGACGACTTGAGACCAGTTACTCTTTAGTTGCTTTTAATTTTCTTCTCGGTAACTGAACTACAACGGAGCCGCGGCAGCCTCTTTTATAGCGGCTGCTCGTGGCTCTCAGCCAATGACGGCTATTCAATTTTCCCGCTGTCAGCCGAACCAATCAGAACGGAACATTCAAACATTCAAATATATAACACCCCTCCCTATGTGGTACAGCCCCACCAATCAGGCCACCCCTATGTTACGTAGTCACATAAATAGGTGGGGCTTTTATGGTTCCTACTGGACCTGCGCAATTCAGTTGTGGTGTTGTCTTCGGACTGCTTGGATGGGTTCGCTGTTCCTCCCGTCCTCTTCTGTGGAATCTCCTGGAAGGTGGAGTCAGCCATGCCGCTCCCACCTGGCCTTTCCGGGCTGGTTGAGTCGGCTTGGCTGCTCCTGCCAGGAGCGGCTTCGTGATGGTTTTCCGATGCCTGCTCCAGTCCTCCGAAGTTTTCTTGTTCTCCAGGTACATGATTTTGATTTCCCCTGGGGGCTAATGGTGCTGTTAGTTGTTGTGTTGTTGTTAGGGTTTGTTTTGTTATTTCTCGTGTTTGTGGAGGGTCTCCCCCTCCCCTCTCGTTTATATTTGAGGGGTCTCCCTCCTCTCTGGTTTGGTTATTATTTTGGTTTAAAGTTTTATTTGGTTCTTGTGTTTGTGTGGGCTCTTCCCCTTCTTCCCTTTGGTTGTTGGTGTTTCTTAATATGGCCCTTGATCTGAGTTGGTCTATATGTCTCCTCCAGCTCTTTCCATCATCTGTCTCTACCCTGTATAACCGGGGTCCTGTTACTTGGATTATTTTAGCTGGTATCCATAGTGGCTCCCCCGTTAGGTTTTTTGGATAGACCAGGTCCCCTGTTTTAAATATACGGCACTTACTGGAGGAGTCTGTTGGTTTTTCTGTGCTATATGTGGGGTGTAGTCTATCTAAACTAGATCTTAGTTTTCTTCCCATCAATAGTTCTGCTGTTAGTCGTGGCATTTGGCGTGATGTGCTGTATCGTTAGCAATTTATATATTTTTTCCTGGATATCTCCAGCTTCTAGCCTGTGTAATGTTTCTTTGGTAAAACGGACCATGCATTCCGCCCGTCTGTTTGTAGCCGGCCGACCCGGCGCTGTTAAAGCATGTCTTATACCTAGTTCGGCTAGGAACCTCTCAAATGTTAGTGCAGTGAATTGCAGTCCATTGTCAGATACAACTAAATCCGGCAATCCATGCGTTGCAAAAAGCTTTCTTAGTTGTCTAATAACAGCTTCTGTTGTGGTTGAATGCATGACGCTTACCTCTAGCCAATTTGAGTAAGCGTCTACTACTATTAAGAATGTATGCCCTTTTG
Source organism: Notechis scutatus (assembly GCF_049901735.1). NCBI lineage: Eukaryota > Metazoa > Chordata > Lepidosauria > Squamata > Elapidae > Notechis > Notechis scutatus. Next base: position 59,193,941 of record NC_142013.1, on the reverse strand, counting down.
TTGGTCCAGCAAAATCAATGTGTATTCTAGACCATGGGCCCCTAGGTTTTTCCCAGTCAAGTACAGGTGCAGAAGGGGGTGCAGGTCTAGATTCCTGGCATCGTTTGCACGTTGCTACCCATTTCCCTATATCCGAATCCATCCCTGGCCACCATACATAACTCCTAGCCAGGGATTTCATTCGGACAATACCTGGGTGACCTTCATGTAATAGTTTAAGTATTTGTTCCCTCAATCTGTCTGGTATGATCACTCTATCCCTCCACAGTACACATCCTTTTAAAATTGACAGCTCAGTTTGTCTGTGCCGAAATGGTTTAACGGTCTTGTTGCTTTCGGTCTCTGGCCACCCTTTACCTACCAAATTTAAAATCCGCGCCAGGATTCTGTCTCTCGCAGTTTCCTTCGCAATGTCTGTTGCTGTTATGGGTAGGTTTGCCAGCGTCTTGATGTGCAGTGTTGATGTGGTTGGTGCAGGATCATCCTCTAACTCAGGTAGGGGAGAACGGCACAGGGCGTCAGCGTGTGTTATGTTCTTTCCTGGCCGGTAGATTAATTCGTAGTTGTATGCAGCAAGGAATTCGGACCACCTTGTCATTCGTGGTGACAATATGTTGGGTGTGGGTTTGTTTCCTGCGAGTATTCCTAAAAGAGGTTTATGATCGGTGACCAGTGAAAATCTCCTGCCATAGATGTACTCGTGGAACTTTTTAACTCCTGTTATTGTGGCCAGCGCTTCTCTATCCAATTGGCTGTAGTTCCGCTCCACTTTTGATAGAGTTTTTGAATGGAATGCGATCGTTGTTTCTCTTCCATCGGGTAATATGTGGCTGAGTATGGCCCCGACGCCAAAGGGTGACGCATCGCAGGTTAACGTTAGTGGCAGGGTCTCGCTATATTGGATTAGTCTGATGTAATTAAGTCTTTGATTTTCTGGAATGCGGTTTCTTCTCGTCGCCCCCAGATCCAGGTAGCTTTCTTATCCAGCAACCTGTGTAGCGGTTCTGCTATCGTTGCCTTCTGCGGCAAAAATACATTGTAAAAATTAATAAGTCCCAAGAAAGCCTGTAAATCTGTTTTATTTTCGGGTCTGGGAGCTCCCTTGATTGCTCTGATTTTCTTTTCAGTGGGGTGGATCCCTTCTTTATCTATAAGGTATCCCAGGAATTCAACCTTATCGGTGGCTAATTGGCATTTGTCTCTTTTAACTTTAAGTCCCGCTTCTTTAAATTTTTGTAAGACCTCCCTCAAACGGTCTTCGAGTTGTTTTTCGTCCTTGGCTGATACCAGCACATCATCAAAATATGGCACTACCCCTTTAATTCCTTGCAGTAGGCGCTCCATTAGACTCTGAAATACCCCTGGGGCCATGCTAACTACGAATCTAACTACGAATGTAGTCTTTTGCATTTGAATGCCCCTCTATGAGTCACTATTGTTTGTGCTTCCACGGTTTCTGAGTCAACTGTCAACTGTTGATAAGCTTGCGCAAGGTCTAATTTCGCGAAAATTGTACCTCCCCCCAAAGAGTGTAACAGGTGCTGTACCACCGGAACTGGGTATGCACTTTGTTGTAACGCATGGTTGAGGGTGGCCTTGTAGTCTCCGCAGATGCGTTCGGACCCATCTGGTTTGATAGGAGTCACAATTGGGGTTTCCCACCTTATGTGGTCTATTGGTTCTAATACCCCTTGTGCGATAAGTTTATCTAATTGTTCATCAATTTTTGGTTTTAATGCAAAAGGGACTCGTCTCACCTTTAACCTTATTGGGGCTATCTTAGGATCCAAATTAAATGAGATAGGGGACCCTCGGTACTTGCCCAGTTCTCCATTGAAGACGTCCTGGAATTCTCTCATCAGGTTCTCTTCCCAGTCTGTCTCAGCGATGTTGTTTATTCCGGTCACTCCGATTCCTAGCGGTTCGAACCATTCGAGTCCCAGTAAGCTGGGGCGATCCCGGTCGACTATGGTCAATGGAAGGACTTTCATGTATTTTTTAAATTTGATCTGGAAGTGTCCGGTTCCAACTATGGGAATTCTGTTTCCCTGGTAGTCTGAGTTTTTGTTTTTCTAGTTCCTTTCTTTTCATGTCGGGTATCAGGCTTTTGAGAGTGTTCCATGATACCATTGACATCTCACATGGTTGGTCTTCTATGGTGACTTGTACCTGTACCTTCTTCGCATTGACTGTGCTCGAGTGTCCAATAGTTATTGTCTGGTGTGTTTCTTCTTTTCTATTGGCTTCTTTCCACCGCTTGTTTCTGCTGTCTTGGCTCCAACAGCCCCCTGTCTGTCTTTCTCTCATTCTTGGGGGGGGTATTTCCTCTTCGTCTAGGGCTATAATTATTTCTGTTTCAGCATGCCCTAGCTATGTGTCCCCGCCGTTCACAATGCCTGCAAATAGCATTGAAGAAACGACATTCGGAACGTGGGTGGTCCCCTCCACACCCGGCACAACAAAACCCTGACTTTCTTTCCCTGCGCTCCCGTCTGCCTTTCTCCGACCGAAGTTGATTTACTTCTTCTTCCTCCTCATCAGTTTCAGATAGGGATTCAATGTCCTCATGGTGTGTCATGGTGGTGGTTTTTTGAGTCTCCTCTTACTTCTTGTTTTGAGCTTGGTTGGTGTCTTTCAGGGTTTCCTGTGTTACTTTATTCATCTGTCACATGGTGGCTGCTGATCTTTGTGCTGCTTCTGCTGTGGTGGCTTCTTCTATTGCCTCGGGCAATGTTATTTTGGGTCTGGTCAGTAGTAGGCTCTGTAGTGTAAGGTCTCTTAATCCAAGAACCACGCGGTCCCTCATAGCCTCGTCCATGTTTAGGAATTCGCACGCTCCTCCAATGTCTCTTAGGGCTGCAACAAAATCTCCGATGCTTTCGTTTTCCTTTTGGTCGCGCTGGTAAAATTCGTGTCACTTGATAAGGCATGAGACGGTTGGTGTATAATGGGCTCGTAGTAACTTGTCTAAATCCAGCCACGCCATTTTCTTTACATCGTGGGGTGACGCTAATGCCTTTGCCATTTTGAAGACTGTGGGTCTGCAGTGGGTGAGGAAAACGGCTCTCTTCCTATTGTCGGAGATTCCTTGGAGCTCGTTCCCTTCTAGGAACATGAGGAATCGGTCGATGTACGATTCCCAGTCTTCCGTTGCTGGGTTGAATGGTGCGGGTGGCGAGTTGTTGCCAGCCATCTCGTCTAGCTCGGTTCTCGTTGCCACGTGCTCAACTGGTCTCCTTGTCTCAGTATCCCACCTTCGTCGCCAGTGTTAAGTTGTGGGAAATATGACTCGAGACCAGTTACTCTTTAGTTGCTTTTAATTTTCTTCTCGGTAACTGAACTACAACGGAGCTGCGGCAGCCTCTTTTATAGCGGCTGCTCGCGGCTCTCAGCCAATGATGGCTATTCAATTTTCCCACCGTTGGCTGAACCAATCAGAACGGAACATTCAAACATTCAAATATATAACATTGACATTTATGAATGCTTTTCACTGATGCAAAACAAACTAGAATGCATTTCCTATTTTCAAGCTATAGCAAAGAAATGTTTTTTAAAAAAATTTTTTACAACAAACATAAACAAACACAAACACAAACAACAAAACAACAAATAAAACCTTCTTTCAATTATACAGTGTGTCCGTTGGTACATATTTCTTGTGTATAATATCAATAGTCTTTTCCTCTTAGGTTTAGATTAAAATCAATATTGTAAAAATCCTATCCATATCATGTTATCTTATTGTTAAATCATCATTAGACTTTAATTACAAATTTACTTCATTCTTTTTGAGCAAATTTTAATTCTTTCCATAATAATAAGTTATAATATATGATTTCATTGTATTATCTTTACTTATATTTATATTATGTGTTCATTTCTTTATTTTCCTATCTAACCATTGATAAAATAAATCCCATATTTTATAATATTCTTATTCTTCTTGTTCTCTAATTGCCAATGTCAATCTACTCATTTCTGCACATATTATTTTCTTTATCATCTCCTCTTCTATCAGAATTTTTTCACTTTTCCAGTTTTTAGTAAATACAATTCTAGCTGCTATTAAAATATTCATAATCAAATATATCAATTCTCTACTGTATCCTTAAGGCAAGATACCCAATAAAAATATTTCTGGTTTCAAGTCTATATATTCTTTTGTCATTTTTTCCAACCATATATGAATTTTAGTCCAGTCTCCTTTGGCTTCCACACATGTCCACCACATATGGTAGTATGATCCAGGTATCTGATGACATTTCCAATATTTTGCCGATTTGTCCTTGAACATCCTTGCTACTTTTGCTGGAGGTAAATGCCACCTGTAAAACATCTTATACAAATTCGCTTTATATGCTGTTGATGAGGCAGGACATAAAGAAGAAACATATTAAATATTGACATGATTCTTCTAGATAGTGAAATGTGTGTATTGGTAAGAGGAAAGAACAGGAAAATGGAAAGTGTCAGACCACAGGTTCATCTGTCGGTCACTCATATGTGTCAAGCAGGAAGTTTCAATATAGGTAACCGCATATGTCTCGCTTGCAACAAAACCACGAACGTACTGCCGGAAACTAGATGCTCTGGCAAGACACCTTTGACATAGATTAGTGAGAGGGGAAGGTACTTTAGCCTAGCAACAATGGGGCTGTAATTCAAAGTAACCAATGAATGATTGACAAGTTATATTTCCATGGTTTGCTGCTTCTGAAGTGAGTAAGTGTCAATCTATAGGAAGTTGTTCAGATGTTGCTTTGGCTATATTGCTCTGAACCTTTGTGCAAATAAAAGCAACTTCTTTTGATTCCAAGGTCTGAGTCTTGTCATATTCTGCAACATTGACATTGTTATTTTATAGTTTCGAGACCATAATTTCTGCCATTGTTCTAAATTGTCACTTTAAATTTAATAACCTAGAGAGCGAAAGAATGTGTGTGTGTACATGCATGGCAACAGCTCCTCTGGCAACAGCTGGATCCTACTCCATGTTCTCTCTAGCCACCCCCCAGCCTGCTGCTAGCTTTACCAAGCCTTGATCTACAGGACCCAGGAAATCAAGGCGGGAGGACTGGAGCATGGGACCTTCTGCAAAAAAAAGAGAGGAAGCTGAGTGGGTAGAGAAATGTAATAGTGTGAAAGGAAAAGGAATTCCTGGTTAAACTGCCATTAGCTAGACTCCATTTCAGGAGGTGCCCTTGCTCTGCAAAGGGGAAAGCAGAGTCCTCCCAGACCGAAGAGTCTGAAAACTGTAGGCCAAGAGAGGGGGTGTCCTTACTTTGCCAGGAAGGCAAAGTCCCCCTGGGGCGGATTTGCCTGAAAACTGGTAGGCCAAGGCAGCAGCTGCTGCAGCAGGTAGAGCCCAGCTAGGTCAAAATGAGCTCCATATCAGAGAGGGTCATGGGAAACTGCAGCTCGAGTGACAAACCTGAATCCTCACTAGGTAATATGTTAATGGCATGGGACGAGAGGCTAGTGCCTGTCCTTGCCAGTATGAAAAAGAATAAAGCAAAGGTAATTGGCAAGGAATGGGCTCAGATTAAGGACAGGACAGGGAGGCAAGTTTGGCCAAAAGATGGTACTTTTGATTTTAAAACACTGAAAGAAATCAGATTATATATCAATAGGAACATAGGGGGAAGGGTGTTTGGTTTGTTTGCCTCTTTCTCTGTCTTCCATCTATGCAACCATGTGGTATGTTTGTTAAGATCTGTGCCTTCCCTAATTTAACTGATTTGTGGTGGGAATGACCAGGGTGTGTAAATTTGAGAGTTCTGTTTTTCCCTCTTACTTTCTCCTTGTCCTTGTATATATGTGTGTCTAAGTCATTGTGCACCCTCAAGGTAATTGTAACTGTAAAATGTCTCCAATCCAAAAAGACAAGAATTTTAAATTGTTCAAAGAAAGAAAAAAGTAAACTGGCAGAAATTGCTTTCACTCCATTTTGTTAGGCCTACAAAACTGAGTGAAGAGGAAAGAGATAGAGAAGGAAAAAACCTCTGTTAAAATTCATCCTTCCCTCTCTGTACCTTAAAGTAACAAGCCAAGGTTATGAGGGGATGTTTTAAATTCATTTACAGAAAAAAAAAATTGGTCTTGCACTTACTGTATGTGTTTAAATGGTTTTACCTGTTCATCTCTTTCCTGAAGCATGTGAATCTAGCTCCCTTTTCTCATCTGTGATATTCCCATATTGTTATCAGTTTATCTGTTTAGTAACTGCAATACTGATGTTGTTATGATATATACAGAATAACCCTTGAATAACAAGGATATGCACATAGAAACGTTTATGAGATTAGTTATGAATAATTATTCAGCCACACACAGATACACTAAATTGAGTTAAAGTTTACTTTAAGAAATAGCACAGTCCAATAAACGGTCCAGGTCATATATGTTTAACAGTCCAAAGAATATCCAATTACAAAGTCTTCTTACCGGTTGCCTTTGTCATTTACAGTAAACAAAAATATCAAAGTATAAGCACAGCATAAATACAACAGAGAACCTTAGATAGCAACAGAATGTCAGAGAGACAGAATGTCAGAGAGAGCAAGCTATGATCTCTAGCTCCCTCTTATGGTAATTTGCAATATAATCAACCAATCAGAATATGGTATAAATCAATACAGTGATTTTGTCTTAAAGCTACAAACATACATTGTTGGTTTATATATTGCCAACCCAACTAATTGGTGGACAGATTCCTAACATTCTCCCCTTTGGGTAGGTCAATATATAATACATTACATCTTTAAACCATAATTCTCACAACACTCTTTATGCTTAATTGCACCTTGAGCTTTCGTGAAATGATCTGCAATATTATGTTCAGTCATGCAGTATTCTAACAGAATTAATTTATTTTGAACACACTGTTAACGTTCAAATATCTCAAATCAGTATGTTTAGCTAAATTAGTAGCCATACTAATTGCAGATTGTCTTCATACACAATGGACCACATACAGTAATTCCAATATCCTTCAACAATTGTTTATAATATATCCATTCTGTACACATTAATGATAAACATGAGAATTCTGCTTCCATAGTGTATAAACTAATATGTTGTTGCCTAATAGACTTCCATCCTATTAAAGCATTACCCAACATTACCACTATACCTGATGTTGACTTACGAGTCATTATATCAGTAGCAAAACTTGCATCAGCATATGCAGTTAACACTAATTCATTACTTGGTTCTAAATATAATGAATAATGGATTGTGTGTTTTAAAAACCTAATTATTCACTTAGCTGCTTGCCAATGTCTTTCATTTGGTTCAGTGTTATATCTAGCCAATTGGTTTACACTGTAAGATATATCTGAACTAGACCAATTACTCAGATATGATAGACTACCGATTAAGGATTGATATATTTCCTTACCAAACATAGGACTTTTAATATCACTATGTGTAAATTCCTTACTCATTGGTGTCTTAGCAGATTTACAATGCTCCTTGTTATAACATTTTAATAATTGGCTAATCTTCTTGGCTTGCGAAATTTTAAAACCTTTATTCGTCTTCACTATATCAAGACTTTAATAATGCTTAATTTCCCCTAAATTTCTAATCCTGAGCTTTTTCTGTAATCTATAAACAATAACATTTGCTTCTTGTTCAGTTTTAATTATAATTGCTATGTCATCTGTAAATAACAGTAATAGAGAAATTAAACCATTTTTTCTCTTCGGAATAAACAAGGATCAACTATACCAGCTTCAAAACCTATTAAAACTAATTCCTTTACAATACATTTATTCCATTCATAACTGGATTGCTTTAGACCATAAAGACTTTTCTTTAATTTCCAATAATCAGTTTTTCCATCATCCTTTAAACCTAATGGCTTTTTCATATAGATGTTGTAAAGGTGCATGTAGATATGCAGTTTCAATATCTACATGGTTTATTTTACATTTATTCTTAGCTTCCCAAACTAACGCTGCTCTCAATGTATTTGCTCTCAGACTAGGTGCAAACACTTCATCATAGTCCTTATCTGACTGAGCAAATCCTTGAGCAACTAATCTTGCTTTATGGGTAATAGTCCCATCCACACCAGTCTTTATCTTATACACCCATTTGCAACCTATTGCACGCTCACCTGGTGGTAACTTTACATCCCCATACACCTCTAAATCCTTTAACGATTTTAACTCCCTATTCATAGCTTCCTGCCAAGCTACCTGATCCTTTGTAGGATACAGTTTTATTTCATTGAAGTTAGAAAGTTCTGTATTAACCTGACATACAATGCTTGCTTGAAATCTGTCAGGTGGACGCCTCTCCCTAGTTGACCTCCTAGGCAACTCAGTACATGTTGTTGGCATGTCCTCTTCCTTTACCTCCCCTATCAAATCCTCGTCTTCTACAGTCATAGAGGGTTCTTCTATTGATGATTCCTCCATTGAGGATTCCTCCACTATCTTATCATCAATATTATCATAAGAATTATCGGTAAACAATGGAGTCTCAACAACAACACTATCCTGTACCTTATTATATTCCTGTTCAAGCTTTCCCCAGCCAACATGCTCCAGAAATTTAGCACTTGCACTGCAATATACACTAGTAGTACCTGGCTCCCAAAATCTAAATGATCTATGATAAGCTTCATAACCTACAAAATATAATTGTCTCGCTCTATGTTATCCCTTTTGCCTTACTTGCATGGGAATATGAACCCATGCTGGGGGTCCAAATGTATGTAAATAACTGAGATCTGGCTTTTTCCCATTCCAACGAGTAAATGGTAATTCACCAGTCATTGAATTCACTGCATTATTCAAAACATAGTTAGCACACATTATTGCTTCACCCCAAAGTTTCTCTGATAAACCAGAATCCGAAATCATAGTCCTAGCCATAGCCTGTAATGTTTGTCCTCTACATTCAATATATGAATTATGTTGTGGTCTATAAGGAGCAGAACACTTATGTTCAATGACAGCTTTCTGTAACATGGCTTCAAATTTTCTATTGGTAAATTCAGTACCATTATCTGTTACTAAGCTAATAACTTTCTGTTTCTTTTTCCTTTCAGCAAATTTTAGCCAGTTTACAAAATGGTGGTATGTTTCTGTCTTCGTTTTCATTAAATAACAGAAACCATATCTGGAAAAATGATCAATTATACTTAATATGTAACAGGCTCCACCTAAACTAGGTTTCTTAGGTCCAACAATATCAGCAAAAACAACCTCTAATGGTTCACTGGTTTTGAATCAATTTACCCTATTTGCAGGAGTTACCTTGCTTTTTTCTTGATTGCAAACATTGCAATTTAAATACTTTGTACAAGGTTTTAATTTGATACCATTAGATAACTCAACAGTTTTCTTTAGCATTTTAAAATTTATATGTCCCATACGTCTATGGAGCAGATTCATCATGAGGCTTTTTATTCTCATAGACTGAGTTAGCATTAATTAATGGATTATCATGTATAATAAACAAACCATTATCCAATCTTGCAGTAATACTTTTACCCTGTTTTTCAATTAAACATTTATCTCCCTGAAAGGTTACAACAAATCCTGCTTTTACCATTGCTCTTACAGATGACTCTACAACATGAAGCAAACCTTGCCAAGCTGGCTGACCAGCCACACCATCAGGCCAAGCCTAATGCCACCCAGAGACATGAAGGAGAGGATACTGAGATGGACCAGTGAAGACTTTTTCAATCCCCAGAAGACAGCTAGAAAGACTATGGGGGAGGGTGGAAATTCATTGTAATGTTTTCTTTCTTGTCTCATTTATATTGTAATCAGTTTAATGTATTCATGTAAGGATTGTATTTGAGAGTGGTTGCCACAGCAAGTTCTGAACACCTTGGACTTCTGTCTGGTGGGAGGAAAATTTGTCCAGCATGTTTATCTTGTCTGTATTGTGAAAGTAGCTGCATACACATGCGTGCACACAGAGAGACACACCATTTAAAATTAGACAGAGGACTAATTCAACTACTTCCACACAAAGCTGCTCCTGGTTTCCTTTTTTGTGTGTTTTTCTCCTGAATCCCAAGGCTCATTGTGTGTAATTTTAAAAATAGCCTCGATTGCACAATGGCTAACCTCAATTTGACCTTACAAAACTAAGAGCTAGGACATGTTTAGTAACCATCCCTTGGAAATGGGCAGCCTGTAATTTAAAGGAAAACCATGGCTGTGAAGAATTTTGGACTTGTGCTTGCTTGAAACCTGACTGTAAGCTCACAGAAAGTGCATCAAACATCTGAAAATAATTGGCATAGAAAATGGGATACTGTAAATTTCTTTCCAGAACTTTTCCCCTGGCTGCTAGACCTTCATGGTTGAAAGCTTTTGGGACCGAGCCACTGAAGGAATCCTTTTCTGTTGCCTCTTATCAATGTCTTCACCTTTGCATCAGAAAAACTAAAAAGCACCCATCAAGTCTCCCTGATCAGATCAATTTTTAATTTTTTGCCAGAAAAATGTTTTGGTAAAAAGAGGGGGAATTGTTGAAAGTTAAAACCCACCTCTCTCCTAGAAAAATGAAATATTTTAGGATATATTAAAAAGGCAGAATATTTCCCCTAGAAGAGAAGTAAAAACTCAGAGAAGCAGAAACTCAGTCCCCTCCTTTGTTAATGGGCCATTAAGGCCTGGGCCAGTCTATTCTACATAACAAAGTTCTACCTCCTTCAGGCAGAGCGATTTGATTGCCCTTCATTGAATCACCCAGTATGTTTCAGCCAAACTTAGCACACAGACAACCTAAAATATTACCCCTGCATGGGCCCATGGGAGTCTGACAACCAATCAGGATACATTTCTTGCCACAAGAACAGGAAGCAAGTTCAAAGCCCAACAGAGGGTATAAATAACATTCACTCTCCACTCCATGTGGTCAGCTACCCAGAATCACATGTGCTTGGTGATTCTGCTTCACCATTAAACCATCTTTCAAATCAGCCTCTATGTCTCCAGTGTCTTTCTTCCCACTTAGAACTGAACCCAGGTGGACATTTCTTCCAACATGCTAATCTTAGCTAGTGTAGCTAGTTTAAACTATTTTTGTTTGCTTGTTTGCTAGGTAAACCCAGCCCATTTGGCTGTTACAATATACTGAATTGTAGAAATTCAGAAAAGGGAGTGAATAAGCAGCTTAAGATATTGCTGGAGTGCAACCAATGGGATTTTGATGGCATTTCTCTACTGCAATAACACTTGGCAGAACTGCAAATTCACATGTTCCATCCTGCAAGTACCAATTGTTGTTCACAGAACTCCCCCTATGGCTTCTCCTATTAAGTATGACTGGTTTCCTCATTCCAGGCGTGCATAAACTGACAAAAGTGAGGTACCAGGCCAACTTGCTCAGCCTCGTGATTCTCCCTCGTATGCAAAGATTACCCTGGCTTTCTTGACGATCTCCCTGTTTCTAGCCTGATGCCAAGCACTAGCCCAAATTGACTCTTACTTGTATTTATTGGCAAATTTGGCAAAGGCTGGTTAAGAAATCCTCTTTCATAAGCGCTTCGTGCAAATGTGTCAACTATCAGCTGTCTGTCTGTCACTCGACCTCCCTTCATTCCCCTCCAGCCCTACAGTCAATCAGAACGCTGTAGCGGCTTGTCCAGATTGTTGGCTAGTTTCTTTGTCAATTTGACCCAAAGATATTCCGGCTATCTCAGCCTGTCTTCCGCAAAAATTTAGGTCTGGGAGACTGCCCGATGCCTCGTCACTAGATTGCACGGGTCCCGCTTTTCCTTCCTGTTCCCAGATGCTTGCAGTATTTCCTGTCGATGTACACGAACTTCATGGTCCGACAGTGTCCTGTGATTCTCTTTTCCTTTGGAATTTATTGAGCTTTTCTGAAAGACCCCTTCTTTGTCGTGAATGGCCAAGCCGTCAATCACTCGAGCTAAATCTCCTCCCTCATTCGCATGACAGCGTGAAGTCGCCGCGATGGTAGGATTTTCACCAGCACTATAGTGCCAACACCCGCTTGCTGTTCAGAAAGTGACCACATCTTTTTTCAGCCGCCTTCATGATATAAGATTTCTGAGTGGTTGATAATGAGGTCAATTACGACGAAAGGCGGGACATCCGCTTCTGGACGCCGGATGCTTTTTCTTGGCCCTGACTGGAACGGCGGTTGGGGCAGACGAGAAGGTGATGGCGTCTCGGAGGGGAGTGTTGTGGGTCGCCTCAGTGCTTCTGGCAGGTAAGGTTCCAGGGTTGTTTTCAGCGGAACTGGCGAAGCTCAGCCCGCTCTAGTCGCCCTTCGGGCAAAGACGAAAGCTGAAAGGCGGAAAGGTCAGCCTTTCCGGGGGCGACTGAGCGTGGTCCGGAGAGCTTCCTGTCAGTCACGGGAACCGGTGAGAAGGCGAGGGCGGGCTGTAGCAATTCGAAGCGTCCCAGAATATTTAAGGGGAGGCCCGGAGGATAGTGAAAACTCGGAGGCCGATAGCCGAAGGAGACCGTTTTTCTGAGTTGTCATCTTTAGAATTGATGGCAGGGGATGATGGGAATTGTGGCTCCTACTGGAAGGCCTGGCTAAGGAAGGCGGCTGTTATGGCGGCGACGGATGTTATAGTGGGATTACTTTGCTGTTTTAAATTAAGCAATTGTTGAGCAGATTTGGCATTGGATTTAATTATTGTCAATAAACTGATCTGTATGTCATGGTGACTTGTTTTGTTCAGATGAAACTAGATGCTGTTGGTTTGTCCTTAACTGCTGCTTCATCTTTGAAACCACATAGACTTATCTATTTCCCAGCTTTTGTTTTTACTACGCTAGAGGACAATGTTTTAAGTTAACAGATTAAATGTGGATAATGTGTGATTACTTTTTCTGAACGCTTAAAATAGTTCAGCAAGCTTCTTTTAAGAGTGTAAAATGGGACTGGAACTCAGTCTCCCGGTTTCTAGCCACCATAGTACCTTAATCATTATAGCAAACTATCTAATTTTTTGTGGACACTCTGAAATGGATCCTTTGTCCTACATTACAAATTCAAATGACATACTAGTTAGCCAATATTTACTGATACTGTACTGTTGGTGTAAATTAGTATTATAGAATCCTGTGTGTTTATTGTCAATACGTATTCTGTTTAATACAGCCTTGGATGTAGTTTTGACCTCCCTCCAAGGTTAACATGGTCAAAATTACAAGAACTAAATTATACTAACTGCAGGTTTGTGTGTGGGATTCCAAAGGAGGATCTGTTTCCTTCACAGCAGGTTAACAGGAATAAGAAAACTGAGATTTGGGCCAAATCTTGCCCATTGAAGTATGTAAATTAGCCTTTAAATTGCCAACACAGAATTAAAATTCTTGAACAAATATTAGAAGATTCTCTATATTTTGTCTATCCTAATCTTTTGCAGAGGATTAAAACGGTTGTGGCCAATGATATTTTCTAATGAACTTAATGGAAATGCTTTAGAGTAAATCTGAAATTGTTTTTAAAAATTATATAATAAATTATATACTCAGCCATGGATCCTTTCTTGAAGTGCCTGATGTAGAAACCACTTGATAGCTGGTCATTCAGTATGTTTACAAATATGGGTGCATTCTGCTACTTTAGCACAGGTTTCAGGAACATCTTGTCCATAGATTATTTAAAATCATAACATATTTACTGTAATCCGACATCTTGTCTTTTCCTGTATCAGAATGCTGTAGTAGCATTTTGAAATCTGGGTGGGAATAGCAATTGTCATTGTTCTCTCAAATAGTTTAAATGTACGCAGATATAAAATAAATAAAAAATTTCCTATAGGTATTATTCTTTTACTGGCACTGTATTCAAGTGCTATCAACCCCCGTAGCCTGAGTTGAATGAACTTATGTACAGGTAATCCTTAATTTATGACCACAATTGAGCCCAAAATTTCTGTTACTAAGCAAGACAAGTGAGTTTTGCCTCATTTTACGACTTTTATTGCCACAGTTATTAAATAAATTACTGTAGTTGTTAAGTTAGTAACACAGTTATAAAGTTATCTGGCTTCCCCATTGATTTTGTTTGTCAAAAGTTTGCAAAAGGTGATCAGATGACCTCAGGACACTGCAACATAATAAATATGAACCAGTTGCCAAGAATCCGAATTTTGATCACATGACCATGACCAGTCTTAAATCACTTTTTTCAGTGCTGTTACAATTTCAGATGGTCACTAAATAAATGGTTGTAAGTTGAGGACTACTTGTTCTGCCTTATATGTTTGTGGAAATGATTTTATCATACTGCATTCTTATTTCAGTTGTTTCTGCCAATGAATTCAGTGTATTAAGAACTCCTGAATCTGTTATATTTCAAGAAGGAAATTGGCCAATTCCTGGAGAACGGATCCCAGATGTGGCAGCCTTATCCATGGGCTTCTCTATTGAGGAAGTATGTGACTCGTTACTGTATATTTCTTCAGCCACAGTATTCCTTACCTTTTTTAAAAACTGTTGCAGATCTGTGTTCCGGCACTATCTAGGGGAATTCAAAATCGGGCTATAGATTTATTTATAATTATGTCCAACATGTTTACCAAAATAGTGAATTGTTAGTATTGCATTTGTTATTTTCATTTAAATAGTGTAATGAATTCATTGATACAGTTTCTAATGCCCCATATTAAGTTATACATAAATTCACATAAAATATTTTTTTAAAAATATAAAATGTTTTATAAAAGAAAAATTGCATTGTTACAGGATCTCTCTTGGCCTGGGTTAGCAGTAGGTGATCTCTTTCGGCGTCCGCGAGCTACTGTTCTTGTTACTATAATGGGGATAGACAAGCTAACAATGCCTAAGAATGGAATATCTTACCCGATTGAAAATGTAAGTACATTATAGATTCCAGTGTATTAGTAGCTAAACTTCTATATACGGAGAATGGGAAAGTATGGCTTTGAGACTGCATGCTTTTGTTATGAGTTGGTGTACAGATACAGAATGTAAATTTTGGTAGTCATATAGAAGATACATTTTTTTTTTCTTGGAACATTTAAAATATTTGTATTTCAGTAAATTTATACAGCAGTTCTTTCTAGAATCTCTGTATGAAAATGATATAGATGTTTCCATCTGTGCTGGAGAAAATACAGAACTTTTTCCTTTCTCTTTATATCATCAGCTGTAGTGGAAAGTAATTTTTTTCTTAATGATTAACATATTTTTGCTTTTTCTCCCCCCATGAATAAACTATTCACGTACTGGGAGGAATATAGGAAATGTATATACTGAAGTAAAAAATCAACCTGGCACATGGAAATATAATAAATTGAGGTGAGACAACCTAGGGCCCCCCAGATGTTTTGCAGTTTCCAGGAACCCCAGAAAACTTACTTAGTGGGAGGGGAGGATAAAAACTGTAGTTCAGAACATTTGGAAAGTTCTCTACTGATTAACACTGCAATAAATGAAAGAAAAAACATTAGACAGGAGATATATACAAGCTAAGGCCAATTTAAATAATACATTTTTATTTGAGTATAGTTTCACTTTCTTCCTTTAAAACAGGTATTTTTAGATTATCTAATAATAATTACCTCTTATATGGAAAGATCTATATACAGTTAGAAAGTAAAGCTTCATAAAAACAGTGGCTTATATAATTTGGGCATGATTTTTCTATAATTTGTATCCATTTTAATATGAATGCTAGTGCTGTACACCTTAATTTGGATTACCTTATTTGAATATGCATTATTTCTCATTGTTACGTGTTCTTCAGTTTCTTCAAAATAAGTTGCTTGAAGATTCTGAAATCTTCATTATTTCCCATGAAAGAAATGTTTGGCTAATCTTAAAAGATCCTAAGATAGCCCTAATGAAAATATAACTAATGTTTACTCTCCTTCAGATAATTACAAGTTTATGCATTCTAGTAACCCATTACTTTTTAGAACTACATGCTTATTTTGGGGAAAGCTAGTAACATGCAATTAAAAGTCTTCATAAATATATTTCATGTCATTTTTTGTTTTCCTTGGGACACTACAGGTAGTCCTTGACTTAGAACAGTTCCTTTAATGACTGTTCGAAGATACAAGGCACTGAAAAAGTGACTTAGGAGTCAGGACCATTTTTCACACTTTTTCACATCATTGAAGTATTCCCATGGTCACGGGGTTTACATTCAGATGCTTGACAGTTGACTCACATTTATGATGATCACAGTGTCCTGGAGTCATATGATCCCCTTTTGTGACAAGCAGAGTCAATGAGGAAACTACCGTGTTTCTCACAAAATAAGGCCGGGCCTTATTTTTTTTTTTGACCCCAGAAAAAATGGCTAGGCTGTCTTTTTGAGGGTGACTTAATTCCCCCCTTGCATCCTCGGGTGAGCAGGCAGCGACGGATGGATGTTGATCTCGGCGTTGGTGGGGCACTTCGTATTGGGAGACCTTCCACCACCATTGCTTTTCCTTCTCCCCATGCTGCCGCGCTGTTTAGAGCAACGCCACGGCGTTTGGTGCAGCCAGCCAGGGCTCCTCCCTACAACTGAAGCCCGGCGGAGACACTCGGCTTCAGGCGCTCCTGTCACTGCCTTCCCTTCACCTTCGAAGGCAAAGCCAATTCTTTTAAAAACGACGCCCTACTACTGGTACGACAAAGTCTCCCCTGCACGAGAGGGCAGCCCAACCCCACGTGGGGAGGTGAATCTCCCGGGGCTGCAGCACAGGATCGGCCCACCCCGGGAGAAGCGCCCAGCCACCATCCCTGCCTGCCGCCGGGCAGAGCACGAAGAGCTTTACCTGGGGCGCCCAGCGCAGCTGACAGGCGGGCCCTCCTGCCCGGCGGCAGAGCTCTCGCCAAGCAGCGAGCGCCTCCCCACCGGGCCCTCCGCTCATCCCGCCAGGGCCACGCCAGAGCCATGTGGGCTGGGCAGAGCCGGGAAAGCGAGCTGCGGGTGCGTGCCCGCCTGTCAAGCGAAAGAGCTGGGCCTTCGTCTTGCAGGAACTGCTGACACACTCCAGCCACATGAGGTCTAGCATTGTCATGCATTAGGAGGAACCCAGGGCCAACCGCACTAGCATATGGTCTCACAAGGGGTCTGAGGATCTCATCTCGGTACCTAATGGCAGTCAGGTTACCTCTGGCGAACACATGGAGGGCTGTGCAGCCCCCTAAAGATATGCCACCCCACACCATTACTGACCCACTGCCAAACCGGTCATTCTGGAGGATGTTGCAGGCAGCAGAAGGTTCTCCACGGCGTCTCCAGACCCTGTCGCGCCTTTCACATGTGCTCAGTGTGAACCTGCTTTCAACTGTGAAGAGCACAGGGCGCCAGTGGCGAATGTGCCAATCTTGGTGTTTTCTGGCAAATGCCAAATGTCCTGCACGGTGTTGGGCTGTAAGCCCAACCCCCACCTATGGACGTCGGGCCCTCATACCACCCTAATGGAGTCTGTTTCTGACCGTTTGAGCAGCCACATGCACATTTGTGGCCCGCTGGAGGTCATTTTGCAGGACTCTGGCAATGCTCCTCCTGTCCCTCCTTGCACAAGGGTGGAGGTAGCGGTCCTGATGCTGGGTTGTTGCCCTCCTACAGCCTCCTCCACATCTCCTGATGTACTGGCCTGTCTCCTGGTAGCACCTCCATGCTCTGGACACTACGTTGACAGACACAGCAAAACTTCTTGCCAAAGCTCGCATTGATGTGCCATCCTGGATGAGCTGCACTACCTGAGCCACTTGTGTGGGTTGTAGACTCCGTCTCATGCTACCACTAGAGTGAAAGCGCTGCCAGCATTCAAAAGTGACCACACCATCAGCCAGAAAGCATAGGAACTGAGAAGTGGTCTCTGGTCACCACCTGCAGAACCACACATTGGGGATGTCTTGCTAACTGCCTATGCTTTCCACCTGTTGTCTATTCCATTTGCACAACAGCATGTGAAATTGATTGTCAATCAGTGTTGCTACCTAAGTGGACAGTTTGATTTCACAGAAGTGTGATTGACTTGGAGTTACATTGTGTTGTTTAAGTGTTCCCTTTATTTTTTTGAGCAGTGTATATGCTGAAAGTTATTTTCCTGTTTTCTACAGATTTCAATTTACTATCATTTCTTTTATTTTAGGCAGTTCCCTTCAGCCTGGATGGGGTTGCAAATTCAATACATACTTTATTTTCTGAGGAAACGCCAGTAGTTGTTCAATTAGCTCCTAGTGAAGAAGTAAGTTTTTTTTTAAAAAAAAAGCATCAAAAATTAAATTATGACCTTTAAATGCTTTTCAGTAGAGATTTTTCTTTGAATTTTCAATATTAGGAAAGAGTTAGTTGAAGACTCTTATCACAGTGCAAGATTATAACGCATAATGATGGTTCTTTCAGAGAGTTTATATGGTGGGAAAAGCAAATTCTGTATTCGAAGATCTTTCTGTCACACTGCGGCAGCTTCGGAATAGACTTTTCCAGGATAACTCCATTCTTGCTTTCCTTCCCCTCAACTCCTTAAGCAGAAACAATGAGGTAAGGTAAAACTCATTCATATTGTCTTTTTTGGCAACTATTTTAAATTGATGTTATGTATGTTATAGAGTCCCATTTTGTCAAATCTATATTCTAGATAAGATCTGTTTCAGGGCATGGAGTATTTATTACTTTATTTCAATTTTAATTAAGTGATTCATTTGTTAAGATAATGTATGGTTAAGTCCTGCATATGTTATGCATGCTAAATTAATATCAGAATTGATTTTGAGTATTTTTATTATAAATTGAAATGATTTTTCAATTCATCTTTTTGTTTTGCTTGTTTTTATGTCTACATGTTTATTTCATAGGTTGATCTCCTCTACCTGTCAGAATTGCAAGTTTTGCATGACATCACAAGCTTGGTAAGCAAATTCTGCAAACAAAATTCTACTATGTGGTTGACTGGGTATTTTCTGACTGTGTAATTCTTCAGCTGGTTTAAAACATTTTAAATTAGAAAGAACAGAGAATGTGTAGTTCTCCTCCATGCTGCTGTGAGAGCCCAGGATGGGTTAAACTCCTCCTGATGACATCATCAAACTGAGTCTGTCTTGTATTAAAAGGAGCAGCCTGTGGGAGTGTCCCCAGCTTTGACTCAGCTTCTTTCGATGAGCTGGTGTCTTTGAAAGCAGTTTTAGTCAGCAGCAAAAGTCAAACAGCGATCTTAAATCATTGGCACAGCTCCCAGGGACCCGGTGCAGCTGTGCCTTCAACAGCTCTCCTGCAACGCCGAGGATTCAACGTTTTCAATCCAAGGGAGACTATAAGTAAGGGAAAAGCCCTTGGCCCTCCCCTACAGCTCTCTGCGATTTCGGCCGCCGCGATAGTAAAGATCGTATTGGCGATAACCATGCCTCACAGCTGATTGAAAAAGCCGTGATTTTCCCTTTCTAGCTGATTTCGCTGCTCGGGCCTGTTTCCAACCTAGGGAGCGACTAACAGCCATTGTAGCCTGCAATTCATGCGAGAGACCATTTTGAAAGCTACCTCTTCCAACGCACGTGGCGAGCGGCCATTTTAGGTGGCTTCATCTACCAACGGCCTGCTCCTGTCCCCCAAAAGGGCCCTAATTAAGGTTACTGCATAGGCAACACATAGCAAGGGTCGCTTCCAGCACCTCTTGTGTTTGCTTATGCCAACTATGGATCAAGACAAGATCCACGCAGAGCTTTCGGGCCTGGACACCCAAGACCTCCAGACTGCCAAAAGAAAAAGGAGACAATGCTCTCAATCTGTTCAAAGGGAGGTAACGGCCAAGATCAGGGCCAAAGACTTGGGCCCCAAGAAAACATCCCAGGCCAAACTAAAAGCAGAGAAATGAAGACATGCGGCCTTGGAGAGGCAGTTCAATAAGACTATTGAGCAAATGAGGGGACAACTGCAGCAGGCTTCCCAGCCAGCCAATCCTCTGGTGGTTCAGGCAGGTACTTCCAGGGGGGTGGGGGAAACTCCAGCCCCTGTTAGCCACCTCCAGTCCTGGTCCCCAGAGAGGCTTGAGGACCAATTCAGCCTCAAGACTTGAGCAGATCGGGCCCCAACTTCATACAGGCTCCTTGGGACCTCTCTTCTCTGCCATCTATAGCCCAAAGTAGCTCTCGACCTAGAGCAGAGGCTACTTTTACCCCAACAGTGGCAGGCCCCCAGATCCTCCATCGAGTGGCAGGCCCTCTGACATCCACGATGTAGTCTCCATAGCCTTCAGACAGGGCTTTGCAGAAGGACTTCAACACATCTTTAGGCCTTCAGACAGATCCCAGCCCACTTTTCCGGCCTACTCTCAGGCCCAGATCCCCAAAAGGGGACTACCTCACCTTGTGGAGCACAGGGCCCCTCCTACCCATGCAGAATGGGATTATTTCGAACAGAGAGACTACGCAGAACCATCTGAGCATAGCCCCTCCCCTGCATCTGAAGAGGAAGAGGGAGAAATCTGGAACCCCAACCTCTCAGAGGAAGGGGAGGATCTGAGACCCAATCAATCTCCCTCAGCCGCAGTATTCAAACCTGCCTTATTTAAACCCCTCCTCCACAAGGCACTGGTCACAGCCCAGTTGTCCTCGGAGGAAGCTGTCCTCGAACCTCAAGTGGTGCAATCGGGGCATGGGGATTCCCTCTTCTCCAAACCCATTGTTCACTCGGAGGTCCTTCCATCCCCCATCATTTTTCTGGACTTAGTCAAGGAGCAATTTGCCTCCCCAACTGCAGGCCCCTGCCCATCATCCCATGATAGGCAGTTTTACAACGTGGGCCCTTCCCTAGCTACTGCTCTTTCAGTTCCCTTGGTAGATGCCCCAGTCGTGGCTTCCTTCTCCTTGGGCACTCCAACTGAGCCTGAGGACGTACTAAAGGCAGAAGACAAGTGCTCCGAACAAACATTAAGCATAACCATCAAGCCTCTGCTGAATGAGTTTATCCCATACAGGCACTTTAAAATGCAGACTCTGCATTCTATTTTAGAGACCATTCGTGAGGGCGGTCTTCTCTCTTCCATTGATCTCACAAAGGCTTACCTCCACATTCCCATCTGGCCTCATCATTGCCAGTTTCTCCGTTTCTGATACCAGAATTCTCACTACCAGTATCGAGCCCTTTCCTTTGAGCTCTCATCGGCTCCAAGAGTCTTCACAAAGATACTGGCGGCATTGGTGGCTTTGCTCCGGTCTGTTCCAGTAAGGATTCAATGTTACTTGGATGACATTTTGATACTGTTGTCCTCCACCCTCTCCGCCCATCGAGATCTACAAATCACACTCTATTGTCTTCAGTACCATGACTTTTCCATCAACTCCAGGAAGAGCCATCTCTTCCCCACAACCAGATTGCTCCACCTGGGGGCTGTCATCGAAACAACTCTGTGCCAAGTTTTTCTGTCTCCAGATTGAGGGAAGAACCTTACCGAGATCATTCAACAGGTTCAGCATCAACACACTATCTCCCTGTCACTGTTGTCCAAACTATTAGGGAAAGTGATCTCATGCATCGGCATCATTCTGTGGGCACAGCTACACTCCTGAGCTCTACAATGGTTCCTGCTCCTCTTTCAACGAGCAGGAACCAGCCACACATCTGCCAGGGTCCACAGACCCGTCGCTCCACAGACCCGTCGCTCCTTAAAGTGGCTCTTCCTGGCCCTTTGGAAGGGACTCCTGTTCAAGGAACTGGACAGACTGCTCATCACCACCGATGCAAGTCTCCTGGGTTTTGGGGCCCACATGGAAGGGCACATAGCTCAAGGGATTTGGTCCCGGATGGACAGGACCGGCCCTATAGACTGGCTTGAACTCAGAGCCATATATCTAGCACTGAAACATTTCAGGGACAAGATAGCTGGATACCATGTGCTAGTGTTGACGGACATTATGGCCACAAAGGCGCACGTCAACAGGCAAGGGGGAACAAGATCCAGGGCCCTTATGAAGGAAGCCGAACGGTTGGGGCAGTGGGCGGAGAGACACCTGATGTCTATCACAGCAGACCACATCTCAGAAATCGACAACTTCCAAGCTGATTGGCTGAGCAGGAGCCTAGTCGACCATGCAGAATGGTCTCTTCCCCAGTCCTTATTCAGGGATCTCCCTCAGGTTTGGGACCCTGAAGGTAGACCTCTTCGCCTCTCCCCAAAATGCTCAAGTAAACAGGTTCTTCATCAGGTTTTCTTGTCAGGGAGCGGAGGGGACCAATGTACTTTGGAGCAGATGGCCCACTGGTCTCCTCTATGCCTTTCCCCCTCTTCCCATCATTCCGGCAGTCATTTGGAAGATGTTGGAGGAATGGGCAGAGCTGATTCTCCTGGCCCCCATTGGCCCAGGAGACCCTGGTTTGCAGACCTGGTGAACCTGTTAATAGCCACTCCCTGGAGGATCCCAGACCACAAGATCTCCCTTCATCAGGGAGCCCTGCTGCACCCGGATCCCCCGTGGTTCAAAGTGACTGTGTGTCGATTGAGCAGCAACTGTTAAGAGAGGCTAATCTCCCAGAAAGGGTCATCCTTACTGTCCAGGTGTCTCTTAAACCATCTACGATGCCACCTAGAAGTTTTTTTGTCATTGGTGTCAAAAAGAGGGTCTCACTCCAACATTAGCTGAGGTAGCAGATGTCCTCCGTTTCCTTCAAGACGGCCTAGAGAAGGGTCTCGCATCTAACACCTTACGCCATCAGGTAGAGGCTCTTTCCTCAGTCCTCTCCTGGGACACATTTCCTTCCTTGTCTCACCACCCTTCAGTACAGAGATTTCTAAAAGGGGCTTCCAACCTCTGCCCTCCTGTGGTACACAGGTTTCCATCCTGAGACCTTCTCAAGGTACTCCAGGCTCTAACAGAACCTCCGTTCGAACCCCTCAGAAAGGTTTCCCTTCAATTCTTAACCCTGAAGGTGGTTTTCTTCATTTTCTTTTCTTCATCAGCTAGAAGGGTGTCAGAGTTGGCTGCTCTCTGAATAAGGCAACAATAGAGTTGTTCTCCGTCTAGACCCTACCTTTGTACCTGAGATTAATACCGTGTTCCATAGATCCCAGGACATAGTGTTACCTGATTTCTGTCCCCTTCCGCACCACGACCTAGAGCGCAAGTGGCACACCCTAAATGTTAGAAGGGCGCTTAGAATTTACATCAAACGCACTTCGACATTTAGAAAGACAGAGGCCATGTTTGTGTCTTTTTCCCCTTCCCACCGGGGAAATAAGGCCTCACCTCCCACCTTAAGTAGGTGGATCAGGGCGTGCATCACACAGGGCTACAAAGCCAGAGCCCTCATGGTGCCCCAGGGCCTAACAGCACACTCTACTAGAAGTGCTGCGACTTCAGCTGCCTGGGCCACCCAGGCACCCCTAGAAGAGATTTGCAGAGCGGCTATATGGACATCCAGACACTACCATCTGGACTCCTATGCCTCAACGAGTGCAGCCTTCGGCAGACAGGTACTTCAGTGAGTGGTTCCAATTTCAGAGTGATTAATCGGACGAAGACCCTCCCAAGGACATGCAGGCTTTGGTATGTCCCATCCTGGGCTCTCACAGCAGCATGGAGGAGAATGGGTGTTGGTAAATTTACCTGAGAATGCCCTTTCTATCTATGCTGCTAGAGAGCCCAGCCCCTCCCTTGTTTCGTCCGGACTATGGTAAGATATGTTATTGTTCAAGATTCTCTTTGGCTTTCAGAGACACTCACTAAAGTCTGTCAAGTACCTTCGCCAAAGCTGGGGACACTCCCACAGGCTGCTCCATTTATACAAGACAGACTCGGCTTGATGATGTCCTCAGGAGGAGTCTAACCCATCCTGGGCTCTCTAAAAGCATAGATAGAAAGGCCGTTCTCAGGTAAATTTACCAACGCCCATTTACTGGCTAAACTGAACTACTTTTTCCTCCTTTTTGTGTGTGGGGTGGCATCAACATCAATACATGAACAGTGTAACATCTGGGTATCATTCATTTTGGGACAAGTGGCAATAAAAATATTAATAGTACATTAATCAAACTTATGTAATCCTAATATTAATATACATGTTTGTTTTAAAGTAGTTATTCAGTGGTGCAATTTAACCGGTGTAACAATCTGTTCGGTGACAGCATGCTTCGCACTGGTGCTCTATATTTAAAAAACCCAATTTTCAACTCAATTACCCTCTGCTGCATCCCCTGTTAGTAAAACAGCTGATGTGTGGCAAACCACTCAGCCACAAGAATCAGCTGTGCTAAAAAAAAAAACAGGAAATAAAGTACAGGAAACAGCAGGGGCAGGTGGGCGGGGCCAAATGCTCAAACTGGTCTGAACCAGTAGAATCCCACCCCTGTAGTTATTCAATATTTCAATGTTCCATTTTAATGCCAGTCACAATGATATTTGAGCTTACATAGTAATGCCATCTTTCAACCTAATCTTTCCCTCTAGTTATTACTTTTATTCTATTATATAAAAATATGTGTGCTAATATTCCCCTTATTTTTTATTTCTACCTCTATTCTGGCTTCTAGTCAGGCCACCACGACTAATCCTAGTGTTAACACACATGTTTATATTAAGATGTAATGCTTCATTATTTAATTATTCAATGCTTCAATGTGCCATTCTCATTCCAATCACCATATTGTTTAAACATACTTAATAATACCATATTTCAATCTCTATTTTTTCCATCTAGCTATAACTTGATAAAAGAATGTGTATTCTTATTTCTGCCTCTATTCTAGTTTTTAATCAAGCCATCATTATAGCAATAGCAGGGAAAACATTATTCCCCCAGAGATTAGAATGGCCTTCACTCTAATACTCTTCCAGAAGGTGCTAAAGACCTGGTTCTGCCAGCGAGCCTGGGGAACCGAGAGTGGGATGAAGCCCATTAAATGGCTCGTGTGATCTGCTGTCATCAGGGTAGGGAGTGGGAGTTGTGGGGGGGGGGGATTGTGTTATATTGTACTTTATTAATTTATTTGATTATTTTTGTTAGTTTTTATTGTTTTAAATATGGTTTTATATTCTGTAAGCTGCCTCGAGTCTCCATGGGCAAATAGGCGGCAATATAAATAAAATTAAATAAATAAATAAATAGCACTTAGACTTATATACCGCTTTACAGCCCTCTCTAAGTGGTTTACATAGTTACCATATTGCCCCCAATAATTTTGGGTCCTCATTTTACCCACCTCCGAAGGATGAGAGACTGAGTCAACCTTGAGCCTGGTAAGATTTGAACTGCCAAATTGTAGACAGCAGAAGTAGCCTGCAGTACTGCACTCTAACCACTGCGTCACCAAGGCTCAATTAAAAATTTCTATCCATTTTAATACTTCAATTCTTATTCATTTTTAGCTTCCTCCCATACTCCTCTCTTGGATTCTTATCTCTATCTACATCTGTGTCTTCACTGTTCAGTCTAAACATTTCTCCCATCTCTATCCTCCTATGCTGCCAGGCCTCTAGAGCAGGGATCGCCAACCTTTTGGACCTCAGGGACCACCAAACTCATAATTTCAAATCCCGCAGACCATTATTACGAATTTTGACTGACAATGGCTTGCTGACTTTGGTGGGAAAGTCAGTCCCATATTCCAGAGCTGCATTAGTTACAGGACTCGCCTGGACACCGGCCTGCCATGGATGAGTTGCTCTGGGATGACCAAAGGGCCAGTCTTGTGACTACTGCAGCTCTGGAATATGAGACCGGCCTGTGTTGGGGTTGGAAATCTCCACCATAGGGGGTGGCACCTGTAATGTGCAAATTTGCGGGTGGAACAATATGCAAAAAGCTGTGCAGCCCTCGCCAGCCAGGATAAGGTAATGGTGCTGTTGCAGCAAGAGGGGACTGGTGGCACAGGCGGGTTGAAGCGGCAATGGAGATGGCTGGAAGGTGCAGGAGCACCATGCTACTTGCATTTGTGTGGCACTCCCACACCTTCCAGCTCGTCTCTCTTGGCCTGGACTTTTCCTCAATGGCTGTAGGTCCGGAATGGGGCATCAGCGTCTGTGTCAGTTTTTTCATCCCTCTCGGTGCTCTGCTGCCTCCCCCGCATGGCCCCAGCCATCGCTGCTGGGAAGGCACAGGAAAAGTGAGCAGAAACATAGCTCTCACTGGGGTGAAAGAGCTGAGATGAGGAAGGCACAGGCAACAGAAGACACAAGCTGACGCCTTTGAAAAGTGTCACTTTCTGTTGCCTGTGCCTTCCCCAATCTCCGCTCTTTCGCCCCAGCGAGAGTTAATGTTCCTGCTCGCTTTCTTTTCCTGTGCCTTCCCTGGGGAGCGATGGCTAGGGCCATGGGGGGACAGCAGAGACGTCAGGGCTGCTCCCCCTACTTAGCAAGCTGGGCTTGGAAGAGCACAGAGAGTTGCAGGCAAGTGCCAGAGGGTCAGAAGTCACACTCCAACGTCTCTTGGGGAATCCTCTTGTGTGGAGGCTGTAGGGAAGGGTGTCGAGCCCAGAAAAGCTCAAGCTCTCTCCCGCACAAACAGGCTGGTTATTAGGATCCTGTCTTCCTTAGCGTTCTTTTGGTCTGGGCAATCTGACCTTCGCTGCCGGCTTGTTACGGGACCGATGGGAACTCTGGATTGGGTTGAGCTGAGTGCTTTAGAAGCCCCATAGTTTGCCTCATCGCTGTTTGTGCAGGCAAGAGCTCAAGCTTTTCTGGGTACAGTACCCCCCTCCTTCAGCCTCCACACAAGAGGACTTCCCGAGAGATGTCTGAGTGTGTCTTCTGACCCTCCGGTGCTCACCCGTAACTCTCCGTGCTCCTCCATTCATCAGTAGGTGGCGCCCTCAACTTAGGTTTCAGCGTTGTTTCAAATGTAACAAGTTATTTAATCCAATTTTAATTCAATTTATAGAAGCAAAGTAAATTATTCAGGTAGATAGTTCCAGTGTTTTAAAATGCCTTTCCAAAACAACGCCTACCCAGTTTGAAAGTCCAATTTTCTATGTTTTAAAAAGTCTTTAGCTTTTCTCCCCTTAGTTTCTTTCTTTCGTGTCTAGAATTTTTCTCTGCATTAGCAAACAGTTCTAAGAGTCTCTTTTTCTGGATTTTCTCCCCTCCCCCCCTTTTTTAAGTTAGGGTCTAAATAAAAAAGGAATCTTCTCACCCAGCTCCAGTCACTATCCATCTACACCACTCCTGCACTTTCTTTGTTGCCTCAGCTGTCCCAGGTTCATGGCAGCCATGATGGCTCCCTCTTCTCATCATGGATGAGAGGGAAGAAGCCCTGAGTTGAGCGGAAGAGTTGCAGCTCTCCATGACCTACAGGCACCCCTTTTTTCTTCACCACCCCCACAGGGTGGCTTTAGCTCCTTTCGGAGCCCTCCAACTCGGCGTGGGAGCACAGAGACTAAAATCGCTAAACTGGACTTCTTGATAAATTCCTGGAGAAGCAGAATATGGGATAAAAAATGTATCAGTATATTCCAGCACTTTCACTAAAATGGAATGTCATGCTGCCATGATTCTAGCTCTTCACTTTTTGTATATAAAGGTATCTTTGACTTATGACCATCCCTAATGTTCTGAATTAATGACCACTTGAGAAAGGGTGCTTTATGTCCTGTAGAGCACTTCTGATCACATGCAAAATGTCAAATCTACCTTCCCCCACCACGGTATTGTGACCATGATCTAAGTGTTTAGCAACCTGTTTTGTGCTTATGATCGGTTGCCAAGCGCCCTGTGAACATGTGATTCCATTTGCATTTATCTTTGCTATCTTTCCCAGACAGTCAGTGGGGAAGCCAACAGAGAATGTGGCAAGCTGCTTCTACCAGCTAAGAGGTCTCTGTCTTGTCTCTGGGGGCTGTCCAAAAAGAATCATGTCTTATGTTGCACCAGTGCACCTGTCATTAAAATCAACCATTAACGTTAACTTCCACCCCAGGTTCTAGAAAACAATTACTTAAAATAGTTAAAATATTGCTTTCTAAAATTGAAATGCCTACTTTTTACTTTGATATCCTGGTAATTATTTTTATCTATCACTTCCCAAGCTTTCTAGACACAAACATCTGGCCAAAGATCATTCACCAGATCTATATTCTCTAGAACTTTCTGGGTTGGAAGAAATAGGTAAAAGGTATGGGGAAGATTCACAGCAGTTCAAGGATGCTACTCAGATTCTTGCAGACTCTCTGCAAAAGGTTAGTAGAGCAAAAATGCTGGTAAATAATGTAATTTTTCTTAATTTAGAATATAGAAACAGGTATGAATAGATTATGCAATGCTTTATTGCTGATACCTGTTTGGTTTTTTTTCTTTTCAAATAAAATTTTCTTCAGCTTATAGTTGTTGGCCAAATAAAGATATAGTATTAATTCATTCTTCAGTCATAAGTACAGGTAATCCTTGAGGTACAACAGGCCACATAAACATTTGAAATTATGACAGACACCCCCCCCACCAAAAAAAAGCTACATCTGACCCTATTTCAAAGTTATTGCAGCAGGCATGCAGTTGTTTTCCCTTATGATATACCAAAAGGTTGCTGCAGTGTCCTTCCCCCATCCCACCTTTCTGGAACCCTGCAGCATTGCCTACTCTCCACATACCCATCATGTCCCACACTTAGCTTCTGAAGCTATCTGGAGTTCATGTTGTGGAAGGAGAGCAGGCCATTTGTCCCTGGGTTGTGTGGCAGGAATCCAAATGTAATCATTTTGTCCTGCCCATTTGTGGCCACTAGAGAAATTCTTCATCCTGCTGCTTTAGAGAGGTCTGCATAGTGCTACAGAAGCTTCTCAATGTTGCAGAAAGTTTCTGCAGCAATGTGCAGACTTTGGTAAGGCAGCAGTTTGTCCTGAACCTGTGTAGTGGTGGTGGCTCTACTGTTGCCACCATTTTGTCCTGTTCATTTGTGGAGGGGAGAACCCACCTAGAATTAAAGAGAAATCTCCTGACAGAACAATCAATCAGTGAAGTTGTGGGTGCTCTATCACTGCAGCTTTTAAAGAAGAGGTTGGACAGCCATTTGTCTAAAATGGTATAGGGCATGGATGTCAAACTCGATCGCGTCACAGGCTGGATCGTGATGTATCCAATATTTTTTGCCTTTACAGAACTGGGTTGGGCATGGCCTGCGTGTGACGTATCCGGCCCGCAGGTCACCACTTGGACAGTCCTGGTATAGGGTTTCCTGTTTGAGCAGGAGGTTGGACTAGAAGACCTCCAAGGTCCCTTCCAACTCTATTCGATTATAATATTTGAGTTGTGTGCCTTTTCTCATTTGTATCTAATTTCAACTGGCAAATTCTGAATTTTGGGCTTTTTCAGTTTGCAGATGAGATGTACAACATCTACAGTGGGAATGCAGTTGTAGAAGTGGTAACTGTGAAGACTTTTGATACTCCCTTTGTGAGAAAATCCAGATCTATTCTACAATCCACAGAGGTAATACAAACTTGCAAATTTTTTGGTAGTTGGATAATAAATCTTTATTTGAAAATTTCATGCATTTCAGTGGAGTAACTAAACAGAAAAATGCAGAGTATTCATGATAACCTGTTTACTCTGGGCTTTATTCTTTATTTTTTAGCCATAAGTCTTGGAATAAAAAACATAGTTGTAAATGCACTTGAGTATAGCCACTTTGAGTCTCAGAGTAATATAATGCAAAAGTTGAATAATTATTCAATTTGTCTATCATTTCTATTTTTGTAACTTAATTATTTGACAACAATTACAGCATTTTTCTTTGAACCTCATAAATTAGGAAAACACTTGATTTACTGAAATTCTTTGTAGCTAGATTTCCAAATTACTTCTGTGAAGTTTAAAGCAAATTTAAAAATAATCTAAAATCACAGATTACTGATGAACCTATAAAATATAGAAACATATCTGTTATTTTCCAAACTTTTTGTTGAAATTTTTCATTAGGTGAAACATGCCCTTAATTCCATGAATTTCACTGGCTTGTAAAGGTTGTTTGGTTTTTTTATGTTGAAAATACTTCAATAGGCCTGAACACTGGGCTAAATCCAACAGACTGGTGTTCGGCAGTGGTAAATACTGTATAAAGCTGAATCTGGGTAGGAAAAAAATCAGATGCATTGGAACTTCATCACTTAGCAGTGCATGTGAGAAAGCTGTAGGAATCCTGGTGGTCCACCAGTTGAGTGTGAATAAGCAATGTGCTGCAATTGCTTAGAAGACCAATACAGTCTTGGGCTGCATTTATAGAAACATTGCATCCAGATCACAGAAGGAAATAACTGTGCTGTTTAGACCAGACATTTTCCTTTGTCTAATGAGGGGCAGCTTGTTTTTAAAAGGGCCTGAAAAAATTGGAGAAGGGTTAAGGGGATATTGAGGGGTCTGGAAACTAGCCCAGATGAGGGACTGGATGTATTATACTTTCAAAAGGTAAGATTATATGGAGATTTTACTGTGCAGACTGTTCTCTGTTAAAGAGGCAGGACAACGACCAAAAGGTTGATATTGAAAGAAATTAAGGCTGAACATTAGAATGAATTCCGTAAGGGTAAAAGCTACTAACCAGTGGAACAATCTACCTAAGCAGTTGTAAATTTCCTCCTTGAAAATTTTCATATAGGTGCTAGACTGGTCAGGGATTATTTAGTAGATTCCTCATTTGGATTAAGATGAAGATTCTTCCAACTGATACTTAATAACTTACTAGGAACAAACTTACACTGAATAAATTGCACATTGTTTTACAATTAATCTTCTAGACTAGTCCTTGTGTTTCTTTATGGTTTATTGTATATGCTTACTCATTCCTTTGTTCTTGTTATAGAGCAAGCCAGAAAATCCATATAACCTAGGATATGCATACAACTTTAACTATGCTGTTATCTTCAATATAATTTTGTGGATCATGCTTGGATTAGTGATAGCTGTGATTGTTATCTCCTACAATCTGTGGAATATGGATCCAGGTTATGACAGCATCATTTATAGAATGACCAACCAGAAAATTAGAATGGATTAACCTTCAAATGCAAATCTAAGAGGAGAAATGCTTCTTCAGTATTCTGGCAAAATTCAATATGGACTCTTCATAGTGTGAATATTTTTATGAAGTATACATTTGTTTTGTGAGGATATATTAAAGGGTAATAGTGGGTGTAGCCAATGTGCAGAGTTGAAAATTAGTACTACACAACCACGAGCTAATTCCAATTGAAATATATATTTATTCTACCCTGTGTCTGCAGTGTGCATTGTGCTTGTTTATATTGCTTATGATTAATATTCTATCAGTGTTCTTATGCTGAAACTTTAGAATGTTTTCTTGAATTATGTTATAGATGAATAAAGTAATTCATGATGTAAATATTTCAAATTTTAGGATTTTAATCCTATTAAGCTTGATTATCCAATGTAAAAGTTTCTTTAAGCAAAGGTACCTTTTTAAAATACAACCTTGCTGTACATTCACCCTAAATGTTTATTCAAAGTTACTGTGTTTCTTAAAATAATGAAATTATCTGAAAGAAGAGAAATACATAGTGGTGCAACATCTGTATTAATAATTGTAGGAATGTAGGATCTTGTGGTATTTATGAGTAGTGAATTCTGATGAAAAAGTCAGTTATATTCCATGTTCTTTTGTCATGTGATCAGTTAACAAATGGTACATAGTGGCCTGTGTTCTGTACTTGACATGATGCATTTCAGTTCCTGACATACGCTGAAAAAACCCAAAAAGGCTGATATTTGAGTGGAATGTTTTATTGAGCATCAAATGCTAGGTATAACCATAGCACTGAAGATGGCATAGGCCTTGACATCAAATAGAATCTGCTTGCAGTGCAGAATTAACATTAAACAAATGTAATGGCTTGAGATGCTTGAAAGATTGTTGTAGGGTGGATTTCATTTAAATCAAGTCGATTTTAATTCGTCTTTTAAATCACTAGTAAAAAGGCTTGATTTAAATCAGCTTGATTTAAATCATAATTTTTAAAAAGCAACTGTCATATCTGTCCCACAGCGGCTTCTCCTCTGACCTACTGTTGATTCACCAATAGTCCCATTCACTTTAATGGGATGGCTAGTGATGCGGCAATGACACAAGGTGAGGGATATGGCAGGCAGCAGGTGAGTGGATGCCCACTAACAGGCGCTGCCATGATGGATCTGAAAAGACAGGCGCTCTTTAATTTATAATCTGCTTAGAAGGTTTCACTTTCATTTTTACCACTTGCCTTTCCTCCTCACACTTAAGAGCCTGGTGGTACAGATGCAATTCTCTTCAAACAACCATACAGTTTGTAGTGTACATAGATTTTCAAAACAACGGGATAAAGGAATATTCCTGAACTTTGCTTTAAGATTTATCTCATGGTTACTGTGAAATTGTGTGAATGTATCCATGCATTGCAGAGCTTGGATTCATTGAGTTTACAAAAAATGTAAATATTGCTGAATATACAGCCTCATGCTACATAACTAAGCTCCATTTCATGCTGAATAAACTAAATTATTAATTTATCTTAAATAGAAAACTATCTTTAGGTAGATTTTTACTCCAAAACCATTTTATTAAAATAAATTTGATAAAAATTAAAAAAAAAAAATTTAAAATTTAAAAATCCCATTTTTTTATTTTAAAAAAAATCATTGATTTTTATCCACCCTGGATTGTTGTATTGGTAACACTGCACAGATTCATTTACTGTGAGGAACTGAACAGATGTTCTACTACAGGGAATATGAGATATTTATCATAGTCAACAAGCATTCCATTTGTAACTCCACTTAATTAAATGTTATACTAGTGTATACATTAATACTGTTTAATTTAAGAGGTTTAGTGCATTGGTACATTGATATTCAACTACTATAATAGGGATACCCAACTTTCTTCTAGATCTTGTAGCTGGCACTATGAATATGCTAGGTCTTGGTTATTTAGTTAAACTATACAGGTGTATTTTTAGTGAATGTAAACACATATAGGTAAAACAAAATTCACAACAGTACACACAACTGGAAATAATTGAATTCTAGTTCCAGCAGGGACAATCTTTCCCATTGTAAAAACAGGTTTTTTTTTTGTTTCGTTTTGCTTCAGAATGGTGAGTTACAATTTCTTCCTGATGAATCTGACCACCTTAAAAAAAACAATTTTTTTCACAGTATTTATTGGAAAAATGAGGGAGCTGGTCTGCAGATCTGAAATTAATCTAAAGCTTGAGAAAATAAAAATATTTAATCTTTAACTGATGTATTTAAACAAATTCCAATTGGAAAACTGGCTAGTAATGGATTGATGTAATAGTACTACCATTACATCAGTAACATCATATAGTATTAAAAATAATACTGTAGGCCACTAGCAATAATAGCATGATAGGGTCAAGAATTAGCCACTGGTTTCCCTGTAGTAGTGTCAGTTTATAAATTGTTCAATACTGATATGAATAAAAAGATTTGTTAGAGGGAACTTCTGGTGGCATTCTTGTCGACGGATCAGAGACTGCGATCGTGCGCGGCTTTGATCCATGCTTACCCTGTTGGAAGGGTCCTTAAAGAACCAGATCCATATGACCCACCTTGTAGGGGTGGGGGAAGAGGGGGAGACCACCAGCTGGGTTGCGGGGAGCCGCACCTCCCCTCCCTGGTTTGGTAAACTCTCCTAGAAGACAGGAAGAAGCGGCAGTCTTTAATGTCTGCCCTGAAGACGGGAAGCTGCCGGGACACAAGTTTTGTGCTGGAGAGTGAAAGTGGTGAGCGGTGTGTAACTGGATAAAAGACTTTGAACATTCTTTTTGAAAACCCTGAAAAAGTGGAAAGGAGCCCTCGTTTGGAAGAGTGGTAGCGGCGAACGAGAAATAAGAGGAAAACTTAAAGTAAAGAAAAAAACGGAAATAAAAGAATTATACAGCATTAGAGATTAAATTTGGAACAACATACAGAATTGGACATTAATCAGGCATTAGATAAAATGCTGGACTTACTTGGAACTGATACAATTTAATATTAATACTACGGAAAAGTGATTTAAAATAAAAGAATTCTAAGAAGAAAGTGATATAGAGCACCACCTAAAGGTTAAAGATTTCCTTTCATGTTTCTATGGAAAATTATTGGTTGTATAAACAAGATCCCTGGAAGCTTATAAAAAAGAAGGGATTACAATAAAATATAAAAGAATGCAATACTTTGGGATTGTTGGAGGTTGATTGTGACAAGAAAACAGAAGAAAGAGAAAGTGAGATAAACAGAGACTTTTGACAAGGACTATAACAGAAAAACTTGACCTTTAATAAAATAAAGAATAACTTAATAGACCAAAGAAATGGAAGAAATAAACAAAGAATTTAAGTCGGATCTCCAAACTGTGAGAGAGATGTTTAAAGAAAAAGTGAGACTGGTGGAGATAATGCTGAGTAAAGTAATGGCGTCACAGCTCGCAAAAGAACAAAGGAAGCTCAGAGAGGACGAATTAAAAGAAGAAAATAACAGCCTTGATGAATATGAAGAACAAGGACCATTGTCAGAAGACATAAAAGGACTTAGAACAGAGACAGCAAATAAAAGATAAGACACCCAAGATCAAGGAGGAGGAGGAGGAGGAGAAACAACTCCAAAAAAGAGAACTGGAAAAGGGGGGAGCATGGCTGACAGGCAGAGGGAAATAAAAATAAAACCAGAAGGAAAAAAGAAGAAAGATTGGGGAAATTTAGAAAAGGGAAACCTAGCCAAAATTAAAAGGAATGATAAAGTTATGAGATTTAGAGAGAAGGGTTAGGGATTGTACAAGGGGGATACCACATGGGAATGTATATTGGCATTTAGTTTAAAACTTGATGGAAATTATTTTAGGATTGTATAACTATATATATATATAAAACTATATGAATTATGCTATTATGAACCCTTATATTGGAGTATCAAATAGGAATGGAAATGTATTAAAATATATAGATAAATTTTGGATAAGTGGTAAGGAAGAAAAAATATGATTATTAATGATTATAAGAAAAGTGAAATGTATTAAAATATATAAATTTTGGCTAAGTAGAAAGAAAAAATACGATTATTAATGATTTAAAAAAAAGTGAAGATGAAATGAGATATATTAGGAAGTCATTCTAGCGATTTGGGGGGGGGGGATACCTTAAAATATATATGTTTTAAAATATACAGTTGATTATTTAATGTTAATATGTCTAAAGTTGGGGAATGAATTATTAAATTAGATAGATTGAGGGGATATACCATGTGGATCCTAAATGTATTGGTTTTGTTTTATTTTTGCTTTTTTTAGATTGTTTATTATATAATTGGCTTAGGGAAAATTAAGGATAAGAATGATGTGTAATGTTAAATAAAATAGGTGGTAAGTGAAATGGATAATGATATGAGACGATATTATATAAGATTGGTGGAAATGAAAGTATGATTATGTACAAGTGTTATAATTTGGAAACACGTTGCCCACATAGAGAGATGTGTAAAAATTAAAACACTTTTTGGAAAAAAAAAGATTTGTTAGAGGCGATGTCTATAGGTTCTGAGAATTCATCTAGAACACGGGTGTCAAACTGCCATCATGTGATGTATTGTGACTTTTTTCCCTTCACAGAGCTGGGGTGGGTGTGGCCCATGGGCTGCAGTTTGACACCCCTGATCTAGAGTGACAATGTAAGATTTGAATGAGATTTGAATTAAAAGAAATATATATTTAAGCCACATGTGAAATAAATTATTTCATTACTAATAGAATTGATCAATAAGTTAATATTAACCTTGGATATGATAAAACATCTGCTTTAAACTCTAAGCATAAAATACTATTTAGCTGTATTATTGCAACAACAGAGAAGATCAGTTTGGCATATCTGACACCAAAATATTATCACCTTGGGCTAAATTACTGTATAAAGGAACGTTTGAAAGAACAAAATGTACTCATTCATATTCAAGAATTTAGTTTTACAGTTGAAATTTGAAGAACTTAATCAAATATTGCTCCTCTAAATATTAATCCTATACTGTAATAGAATCTTTTGAAATGTCTGCTTCTGCTTGCGACTTTTAAATAATCATGCATGCATTATGGGGTATTTAATTTTTAAATTTCTGAATCATGTGATCTTTTATAGCATTTCTGTTGGTAGCATAAAGAATTTTTTTTTTATTAACACGCTCTTCTATATTCAGACTCAGGCAATCTTAAAGTAAAGGTATGCCATTTATTTTCTGCATAATTATCCAATACTGAAATAGTTTTTCTCAATCTTTTGGGAAAAAATACTACTTAGTTCAAGAGGGTTTGTTCCTATATAATTATGGAGAAAACTACAGCCCTTTACCTGCTAGATACTACTTTTAGTTTCAATCGATCATTTGGAAAACAAAGAGAAATATATGCAATTACTGAGCCTATTGTTAAACTGCAATGGACCCTTGGTTTCTTTGGGTTCCGAATATTTCAATCGCTAAATAAAAAAAGCCATGTTCTCTATACAAACAGACTGTAGTCCTTTATGTGCTGGAAAGCAGCCCATTTAAACTTTGAGGCCTCCAAGATGTAATACTAGGAGAGTAATATATCTTTCATTTGTTCCATAATGCAAACTATAAAATGTATCCAAAATGAAAGTTTTTTTGAAATGTCTAGAACTTTTCCCCTTTATAATCAAATAATAAAGTATTCCATGTTGCTATAGTTCGACCAAAAACAGAAAAAAATGGCTATTATGGTTCTCCAAGATTTATTTATTTAGTCAAGCATGCATTTGATAATATATAACTATAAACATTATTATTAATCCATGAAATAGATACAAATAAAAGGGAACATTAAGACAGGGATGGTTAGGTACGTTGGTGCGCTTATACACGCCCTTACAGACCTCTTAGGAATGGGGTGAGGTCAACAGTAGACAGTCAGGTTAAAGTGTTTGGGGTTAGTGGAAGAATCCAAACACTTCAAGATGGATGCTAAGCAGTGTGGGAGATTTGTTCCTCCTACTGATGAATAGCTGATTTTGCTGTCAAAGCGGGTTCTTTGGTAGCCAGCTTCCTAGATTGAATGGGAGCAGCTAGGATTGACCCAAGACAATTTTCAGATGACTGGACACTCCTAGGAAGAGGAATCCTGGAGGTTGCAATTCTTGACAGGAGCGGTGGGAGTCTAGTCTCCATCTTTCAACTGTGGTTTTTTTAAGGATGCCTTGCCTTTTAACTGCAAGTTTTAAAGTTTTTTTTTCTCTTATTTAGATTCCTAATTTTGAAAGTTAACTGATTGGTTGAAGGCTGATTTGCTATAAACCCAGGGGTGTCAAACCCGATCGCATCACTTGCCAGTATCGTGATGTATCAAGAATGTTTTTTGCCTTTGTGGAGCTGGGGTAGGTGTGGCCTGTGTGGGACGTATCTGGCCCACAGGCTGCCAGTTTGACAGGCTTGCTCTTTTATTTTAAGGTCAACTTTTGTTTCTTTACTGTTTTTTCCCCCTTTTTGCTGTGAACTATTTTCACTTTCCATATTGCAGCCCAGGGCATTATATATAACCAGATAACAACTGATAAGAAATTTTGTATTTTAGTTTATAGAGAGACTGTCTCAACCATGGATGTGGTGGAGATATTTGCAACAGAGGTTTAGGATTTTGGAAGATGTGGTAACGTTGAGAAAGGCCCCGATAAAAATTTTAAAGGAAAGTTTTATTAAAGAAGATATTTGATCCTGGATGGATCAGAGATCATGACTATGGTAATTTGATAACAGATAAGCTGTTGTAGACTTTCTATGAGCTAAATACAATAACAGATTGTTAACAAAGGGCTTTGAAGTTTAACTTTGCTAGTGACTTAGCTGTTAACTAGTTTTGTTTTCTCATATAGTATATAGAGGACAGACCAAGTTGATTGTAAATAGATGTAGACGTTTATAAATTGTTGGCCTGCTTTGCAAGGGGGAGAAACCAACATTGTTGCATTATATTTATCAGTAATCAACTGGGGCAATAATATATGTATACGTGTTTCTGTTTTTTGTCCTTTTTAATGCAAATTTTGCAAAGGTGTTAGGCAGTTGTGCAAAAATGCTGTAAATTAAGAATGCTTTCAGAAATAGAAGTCTTAATAGGTTATTTTTATCAATTAACAAAATTGATACTTATCCATCATGCCATACCATCAGGGAATTTTAATTATTCTGCAGCAGGACAACAGCCCTAAACATACAATCAATCAGAACTATCTTCAGTGTAAAGAATTTCTGTATGATGGATTCTATTGATTAATCCAAGAACAATCAGTGTTCAGGAAAATACTACTTTTCACTCCTTAAAGTAGATTGCTGAATGACA